>NC_091123.1:184027224-184134724 GCF_040183065.1 Periplaneta americana | reverse complement strand
AAACCTATGTTTTCTATGAAAAAAATTCTATTATATATTTTGAAATCTAATGAACTTTGTATCACTATGAGAAAGATGGGTAGGCCTATTCTTCAACATATAATTGGAGTAATACAAAGTTCGTACCAGAACAATAAAATCATAATTTAAACACCAAATATAGCTAAAGATCCAAAGACTGAAACTATTAAATGTGCAGTACGACAAGGGTGTCCATTATCTCGAGTCGTATTTAATTATGCATTAATAAGGTGGTATAAGAATGGTAAAAGATCTTGAAAACACATTATAAAATTAATGACTGAAAATAAGACAACCTTCTATTCGAAGACGATCAAGTACTTACTTACTGGCTTTTAAGGAACCCGGAGGTTCATTGCCGCCCTCACATAAGCCCGCCATAGGTCCCTATTCTGAGCAAGATTAATCCATTCTCTATCGTCATATCCCAGCTCCCTCAAATCCATTTTAATATTATATTCCCATCTACGTCTCGGCCTCCCTAAAGGTCTTTTTCCATTTGGCCTCCCAACTAACACTCTATATGCATTTCTGGATTCGCCCATACGTGCTACATGCCCTGCCCATCTCAAACGTCTGGATTTAATGTTCCTAATTATGTCAGGTGAAGAATACAATGCGTGCAGTTCTGTATTGTGTAACTTTCTGCATTCTTCTGTAACTTCGTCCCTCTTAGCCCCAATATTCTGGTCATATAGGCTACTTAGTCTTTTCGAGATTTACTTCCAACCCTATCGCTTTACTTGCTTCATGTAGAATTCCCCTGTTTTCCCTATTCGTTTGTGGATTTTCTCCTAACATATTCACGTCATCCGCATATACAAGCAGCTGATGTAACCCGTTCAATTCCAAACCCTCTGTTATCCTGGACTTTCCTAACGGCATATTCTAGAGCAAAGTTAAAAAGTAAAGGTGATAATGCACCTCCTTGCTTTAGCCCACAGTGAATTAGAAACGCATCTGATAGAAACTGACCTATACGAACTCTGCTGTACGTTTCATTGAGATGATCAAGTAGTGGTAGCAAATTCCGAAGACATCTTGCAGAAATCAGTAACCGGTTGTAACTCGTGCAGAACGCCTCTGATACAGATACTGAAAAACAACTTTTGTTGCAGCTGTGTAAGACTATACGGAGCATTAATCCATTAAAAATTCGATTTTTAAAAATAGTAACATAGACCTTTATTCGTCCCAACACTTCAATTATACAGTTGGATTTTAAAAATCACAATTCTAATTCTTGAAGACTGACAGAGAACTTATGAACGGAATTAGGCCTATTATGAGACGTATAATTACATGAGTATAACCTTACGCTATCTCAGTTTTTCTTCTTTTGTTAGTATCCATATATATAATTTGAACTGGTAATGGAAATTACGAGAAAACAGCTGAACGAATTTTAGTAAATGACCCCTCATTTTGACGCTTGGAACCCAAAGTTTTTCACAAAAATAGTAACTTTCAGTGAAGCGTTAGTTTTCCTACATAATTTTCCTACTTTCCAAAATCCATCTTTCGTCAGTTTTGAGAACTAATTGCATTTCAGCACGGCCGACTTCATCCTCCCTTCGCTTTTCTGTATAATTTCAGAATAAAAGAAAACACACACTACAATAAACAATAGGCTATTACACCAAGGTCATGACCTGCAGAATTGCTGATATATTCAGAGCTCAAATTCAATTGGTTATTAAAAACTTCAAGACTTACTAAAAATAATTTACAGATCTGATTCTGCGGTGTGTAATTTTTTGAGTACAGCTGTGTACTGGATATTGAAATCTACAAAATTTGAGGTGGTTTCATGACATTATTACCATTAGAAATGAAATATTATTATAGTTAATGTCATGATGTGACTATTTTTCCTTAATTATACATATTAATGCTATTTTGATGATAAGAAAGCGAAACGTTTTGGGTTATGTAAGTAGATGTAGAGGATATCTTAAATTAGATCTTCACTTCTATAATTTACTGAGTGGCGGCTATATAGTATATATGATAACTACAAAACGTACGTAATATAATAATATTGTTATTAAAAATCAAATATTTTTATAGTTATTAATCAAGTGGGGTTGGGTCTTTTTCATATACTTAATGGCGGTGTGGTGAAGACATTTATATGCGTCATTCTCTTCAGTATTGGCTCGAGAGAGCGCAAAAATTACAGTTCCTAAGGAAAGACCAAAAGGTATTACTTACTGATAAAATAAGAGGCCTAGAAAATTTTGTAGTCCCCCGATCATTTCAGCATGATCTCTTAGCAGGATAAAATGATTTTACCCTCTACATTTCAAGCACTACATGCAGCAGCTATATCAAGATATGACGTCTATTGTTCGAAAGCATAGCAAACCTGATATTTTTTTAACTTTCACCTAGAATCCACAATGATCTGATATAGCTATTGCTTTACTCCCATATGAAAAACCCACCGATCATCCTGACATTGTTACTTGCGTTTTCGCGTTGAAACTCAAAAACTGAAGGTGGATAGGTTGAAGAAAAAGTATTTGGCATTAAAAAACCATTCAGAGGGAGTATGTTTCATCATTACAGAAGAAAATAACTTACAAAATGTCTGGTATTCTTCATTGAAAATAAATCTGAAAAAAATTTATTTGAACGTCTAATGAATTTAGTTTGCAGCATTTGCTGCACAAGCCACTAGTTGTTATATAAATTAAAGACAATATGATGTCAGCGAGTATTGCCATTAACGAATACAACCTATTAACACTATTAATATTAAAGTAAACTATATGATGTACACTTAACTAAACCCTTCTTCGGAATATGTATGGTAAGACTTTCCTGTGTTAAATTTCAACGTACCTATTTATGGGTTATCTTCAACTACTCAACATACCAATGAACCAACAAGATTACAACGAAGAGCTAAACACAATCAAATACATAGCACAAGAAAACGGATACAACCCTAACATAATAGACAACATAATACGTAAGACAAAACATAATCACAAAAAACATAAGAATACAACACAAACACAAGAACACAAAAAATACATCACACTAACATACGAAAACAAAAACACACACAAAATTGCAACCTCATTCAAGAAATTAAATTACAACATCGCATACAGAACAAATAAAACTCTACAAAAACATCTCAACACGCAAACAACACAAACAAACGAATACAACCACACAGGCGTATACAAACTCAAATATTGACACCTGCAACAATTTCTACATAGGACAGACAGGCAGATCGTTTCAAACACGTTACAAAGAACACAACACAGCCATAACAAAATTACAAAACACCTCCACATATGCAGAACACATCACAAATGCTAACCACACCCACAGAGACATCAACACAGACATGGAAATACTACACATCCAACCAAAAAGCCAGAAACTCAACACACTAGAACAATATGAAATATACAGACACACAAAAACACACCCAAACGAAATTCTCAACACACAACTCAACTTCAAAACACACACACTCTTTGACTCTACACTATACCACAGGAACACACCCTCACAGGAAACAGAACAAGTGGCGCCAAGACCAACAACGACCAGTTCTGAAGATGACCCATAAATAGGTCAAAACATGTAAACGAGGTACGTTGAAATTTAACAGAGGGAAGTCTTACCATACATATTCCGAAGTGATACAGTGTTAAAAGTTGTGTAATCAAGATGTATAAACCCTTCTGTAGGAGCAGTATAAAAGAGTATAGATCAGCTTTTAGGAAGCCTTCATTACGTTTTGTGGGCCTACTGCATACCTTCAATGAACCATTTCATATCTGCACGAGACTGGAAAGTACTCAGAATTACATAAATATACTTAGAATAACGACGCAGAATCCTTGAAACTTGTAGAGAAACAACGTTGTAAATACCCGAAAAAAAAATACGCGTCTTTTGCTGGAGGCTGGAATTGGAGAGGCCGTGTTTATTCTGACGTAATAATGACGAATTTATTACTAAGAGTCGGACCAATAGAACAACTCGCCACCTGCACTGGCAGCGAAGGTTTTATTTATTCAACTGTTTCGCGTGACGACGGGATATCGAGTCGTAATGCATGGGAGGCCTTGCTTGGCTCTTCAGACAACCCTTGTACTCAAACATAATTCTCCTTGATGTCTTGGGTTCAGCCACAGGTGTGAGGCCGAATTGAGGCAACAGTCTCAAATCGTACGTACAGTAGACTGAAACCAGATTCATCGACGTAAATAGCACGCCTGTGTGGCATGAGGCGTGTATGGTTCGTCAACCACGATTTATAAGTATAGTATTCTGAAATTAATTTGAATATTACTTAAGTTAATTAAAGTCTAGGTAAAATATGAAGGTAAAATTCATCAAGTGATAATCTACCAAATTATGAAAGAATAAAAAAGTGAGAGAGATCTCTCTCACTCTCACACTCTCTCTCTCTAAGTATGTATGTATCTATATATAAAGCAAGTAAAGAGATAGGTTTGGAAGTAAAACCCGAAAAGACAAAGTATATGATTAAGTCTCGTGACCAGAATATTGTACGAAATGGAAATATAAAAATTGGAAATTTATATTTTGAAGAGGTGGAAAAATTCAAATACCTGGGAGCAACAGTAACAAATATAAATGATACTCAGGAGGAAATTAAACACAGAATAAATATGGGAAATGCCTGTTATTATTCGGTTGAGAAGCTTTTATCATCCAGTCTTCTGTCAACAAATGTGAAAGTTAGAATTTATAAAACAGTTATATTACCGGTTGTTCTGTATGGCTGTGAAACTTGGAGTATCACTTTGAGAGAGGAACATAGGTTAAGGGTGTTTGAGAAAAAGGTGCCTAGGAAAATATTTGGGGCTAAGAAGGATGAAGTTACAGGAGAATGGAGAAAGTTACACAACACAGAACTGCACACATTGTGTTCTTCACCTGACATAATTAGGAACATTAAATCCAGACGTCTGAGATGGGCAGGGCATGTAGCACGTATGGGCGAATCCAGAAATGCATATAGAGTGTTAGTTGGGAGACCGGAGGGTAAAAGACCTTTAGGGAGGCCGAGACGTAGATGGGAAGATAATATTAAAATGGATTTGAGGGAGGTGGGATATGATGATAGAGACTGGATTAATCTTGCTCACGATAGGGACCAATGGCGGGCTTATGTGAGGGCGGCAATGAACCTCCGGGTTTCTTAAAAGCAAGTTAAGTAAGTAAGTATAATATCATATGTTTTTTTTTTTAAATTAGGGGTGGGGCAATTTTCGGCATGCAACCTCGCTTTTTCACCCATGTATGTATGTATGTATGTATGTATGTATGTATGTATGTATGTATGTATGTAAATGTGTTTTCTTGTTTTTGACTGTGTTTCCAAAGCGGTAGCATCGCTTCACGTTGACCACATCACCAAGAAACTCTACTAACGGCATCTTGCGTTGGAGGAGGTCCTACTGTATGTTATAGGCCTATAGATTAAATTTTTCGAATTTATAAATTATTTAGAGTAAAGTTCAACGTCAACCCCACGACCACTTGGAACAAGTTCGAAGTGTACAAAATACTTGTAATTACACCAAACTCACAGCATCAACCTTTACAGTAAAGAAGGTTGTATAAAGTACAATCAATATATTTCCGAACTGCACTTGTATTTACTGCACCTTTAAACATAAATGCGCATGTCACTGAAGATCATTGCTTCCTTGCCTGTTGAGTCAGCCTATCAAACACCATCAGAATGCCTTTAAGAACTGAACTTTTACACAATATTTTGTATGTATTCCTCATTTCAGTGAGAGATACAAAATGAATATTAATACATGGGAAGTAAAAGGACTTATTTTTGGCTCTACGGGAACTTCATTTAAGTTAACCAAAACCATTCTCCTTTCTCTTAAATTTTCTAATGAGGGCATTAACAAAATTCGCCTAATGGTAATGAGAGATTCATTATCCATTTTACACAATCACTTGTATAACACTACGTTATATATAGTTTTTTTCTTCATTTCATTACTCTTCAATGTACTTTCATCTCATGTTTCTCCGAAATCAAATTGTACTTTATTTTTTAATTTATCATTGTTCCGTATTCTCTCCGCAAATCATATTGTATTTTATTTTTAATTTAACCTCTGTTTTGTATTCTGGATCCTAGTGGTCAGCCGTAGATGTCGGCTAGATGTCCCAAATGTGTGGAATTTGTGTGTATGTCAAGGAAACAGCGATTTTTCTAGGGATCTCTCCAAATACGCCTTATGGCTAGTCTTCTTCTCTGCCTTTCACGTCATGCATTTAGTATAGATTCCAGGCGTTTCCCTAGTTCTAGATAACTTCTCCGTTTCCTATGTCGTGTGTGTTGCCTATATTTAGGGCAGTCCGGAAACATATTGATTGCCCTTTGTAAAAGTTGAGGTCATGGATGAATATATAATAGGATGCGAAACTTACTGAGTTTCCCGTAACACATACTAGAGGCGTTGTTGTAGAAATTGATCTTGCTGCCAACTGTTGGGGGGAGGGGCGTTATTACATCTAGCAGCGCACCCCTGTGCAGAAAGTATTCCCTCCCACCCTCATCGATATTCAAAACTAACCCAATTTAAAATAAAACATTTACATTTTTATTCCTCACAGCATCTTCTACTGGAAATTCTTACCGGAGCCAACAGAAAGATAAAAGAGACGATCTATTTTACACTACCCAATTAAAATATAACCAGACAGAGACAAAAAATAAAGCAAAAGGTTAGATAATTGGGATTGTATTCTTTGGGTATTTATTGTACAGCGCAATGGAAAAGTCTGCAAGAATTACTTAGTTCAATTTATTATATTACTATTACTTTACAATACATTCAACAACACTACTTTTACAACGTCCATAAACATCACTGTTTAACGTACACTGCTTATACACACACGTAGTATCACTTTATGTTCACTTATTAGCAAGTTTCTGTCTGCCATCTCGTCTCCTCGAGCAATATCTCGAACGGATAAACAGAGAATTCTGGGTAATGTACCCAACACGTAGTTCTAATGTTCACCACCTACGATGTTGGGCGTTGATCATCTTATTTCAGTCCCCCGCCGCCAGATGGTGCTGACCGCAGTTTCGCATCCTATTATGTATTTATCCATGTTGAGGTCCTTCATAACCGGGTACTCGGTGCCTCATCTATTCAGATTAATACAGAAAGAAATTGATTTTCATCCAAGATTACCATTTTCAGCACTTAAAATTTTCGAGTTGTTTGCAGACATGGATTCGTTGCACGTCTTGGGCTTCAGTCTTGCATTGACTTGGCTTTCGTACACTTCGGCAAGCTTTTACTCTCATGCATACGGATGTGTATGTCACCGCACTGTCTCCATACTGTCCAAGTTGGCAGACTGATTACTGACTTTGACAACTGACGGGTGTTGGAGAGTGGTTGTTTATCCATGCTGATGGATAGTCTCATTTTATAAAACAGATGGTCTTCCTGAGCGAGGTTCATCTTCAAGGTTCATGTCTTCATCGCAAAATCGCTTATACTATGTTGACACCGAATAACTTCACTTTCAGATTTTCTTCAGTAACTGCAGATTTTTAACATACTGGTATACCTTATTTTTTTTTAAACACAGTGAGACTCGAATTTTGCTTATGCATATCCTCGATTATCCTTGCAACACACAAACATCATGTCCCAGAAACGCCATTCAATTATAAACAAATGATTCGTTGCCTAGCAATTCAAAGATAACTGAATAGTAGGCCTATATCAATTTAAAGAAAAATACTTTTTAAGGCAATGTAGTCGTACTTTAAAAAATCATTCATAATACTAATATGCGTTATAAGAGCGGTATGTTGAAGTTTTCATGGTCGAGGAAAAGTTTGAAAAAGCGAAACGTAGTTGAACTTTTTTAATTTCCGAGAATTGAAAGAAAACATACCGCTTGTGTATCGTACATTATTTTGTGCGAAGATCGTTTATTACATACCTGAAAGAGGAATTTCTAATTAGTTGCAATGAAATCTCCATCTTGGTTTCTGTTCAATGACGGCAAATTTGCGAAACAAAAATATCTATCTTTAACATTGTTGCTTTAAAATCTTTTCTATGTTTACTATACTCCAGCAGGCCGTGATATACGTCTGTCTTTTTTTCCCCCAGTCTAAGGAATCTTGTTGATGTTTTCACGGCTTCCTTAATGTTACTTGCATCACGAATGCAGTAACTTTAGTGGAGTTGTAGAGTTTACTTAATTTTTGCAAATATTTAAAAACAATAATTAACAGTGCAATTTAGGTGAAATTGCAGTGGTAAGTTTCCAATTTATAATTATTACTATATGGAACATCACTAAAAATAATATGTTAAAAGCCTAAAGCAGTAAAATCAATATGTCACTTAAGCGGTAAGAAGAGGGAAATTGTTATGTGTGTTAGGTTGGGAATACTGAATGTGGAATTTTAGACCTTCCGCGGATTGGTTTTGTGCGGAAAACAAGCAAATACGCACGATCTCGCACAAATAATTTTTCCTAGACTTTAGTTTCTAACGCTAGATTTAACATTTTTTTAAACATGTAATGTCTATATTCGACTCAAATTAATAGAAAGGATTTGGTGGAACGATTTCTTATACTGAAGACCTTCGGCTTTGGTCGCCATTAAAATTCTAACGTCATATGCAATAAACTGAAGATTGTGAACGAGTCCATTCCTATAGAAAAGGGGAGGCCGCGATACATAACCTACTTGAAAAAGTCTATTATAATCCATGGGAGGATGCAATATTTTTGTTAATTGTCTATTGCTCAAAACATTTATTTACTTGTCTTCGTAATATCACATCCTATTTTAATAAATTATTATTATTATTATTATTATTATTATTATGTACCTTAGAAAACAAACATATTCATCAATAAAGCCTTCAATTACTTGTGCATATCTAATTAAATATTAATAGTCGATGCCACACTTAACGAACGTGTTTATGTTAATATATAAACAAATAAATAAATAAATAAATAAATAAATAATTGGCTTGGCATATTATATGTTGAGTGAACTTTTTGTTTGGGATGAATGTTCAATTCTTAAATTAAGATTACACACAGAAGCAGTGTCACAGCCCAAAGCACTGAAATTTTCCCTAAGGGTTTCTAATGAGTGGCACTTTTTGTTACACACTTTCGCGTGATGACAGTTGACGTAGCCATGTCCTTCTCAAGCTCTTCAGCACATCCAGTGTCGATATAAAATTCAATTAGTAATCCTTGCAATGATAAATACATACTGAAATTGTTTTTCTTTTTGAACAACAAACTATATATAAAATTAGTGTTGAAAGCAACAACATGTGACATATTTTCTGACACAAAACTAAACCTTTATTTTATTTTTCTATGTTAGAGAAGGAGACTATCTCAGTGCTTTCAAAATATTGTATTGAGGTCGCATGTGTTTTCAATCAAAATTATTATTTACATCGACTGTGAAAAACAATGTGTAACACTGTGTTGAGTACAATATAAAATACGTAATACGTACAAAACCAATGAGAGATTTCTTTTTAAAATATTTACATGGAACACATTGCGTAATGTCGAAGTGACACACCACGCAACTTCCTCTCCTGGAAAATTCGAGTACACGGATGTGAGTTCTCAATATTAACAGGTTCAGGTGACAGCTTTCGAGAAAAGCGCAACGTTCAATGGAATAGACTCTCCTTCCCGGCAGCTGTGGGAAGACGAACAACAAACAGATATTACATAATGCTTGGCATGAGAGCGCTGAAAATAAAAACACCCATAAATACAGACTGACTCGCAGTTCAGCGATAATGTAGAATCTTCGCTTTTTTATCCAGCGGTCGAGATTATCTTTGAAGAGTGGGTACGTAAGCGATTCTGTGGGTAAAGAAAAGGGCTTGTACCATGACTGAGGCAAGTGGCTACATAGCCAGTAGATGAGGGTCAAATTTCCGCCAATGAACGGTGGTCTTATGTCATGTTGACCACATAGATAAGAAGTCCCGCTATTTGTGTGTCTCTTGTTGTATATAAATTATCCTGGAATCGGGCCAAATAATTCAATTCCTGAAGAATTATAATGCTGATGATAACCATCATAATTATCATCATGTTTCCATAGAATTAAATCAGTTGCTATGCAATTCCGGTTTCATTTTTCCAAAAGCTGTCCTACTGTAATTGGAACACATGTTCTATAGTAGTTATGAAATAAATAAATAAATGAATAAATAAATAAATACATACATAAATAAATAAAAGAATAAATAAATCAACAAACAATTAAATAATTAAGTAAATGAAAGAATAAATAAATAATTAAGTAAATGAAAGAATAAATAAATACATAAATAATTAAATAAATAAATAATTACATAAATGAAAGAATAAATAAATCAACAAATAATTAAATAATTAAATAAATGAAAGAATAAATAAATAAGTAAATGAAAGAATAAATAATACATAAATAAATAAATAAATAAATAAGTAAATAATTAAATAAATGAAAGAATAAATAAATAAATAAATAAACAAATAATTAAGTAAATGAAAGAATAAATAAATAATTAAATAAATGAAAGAATAAATAAATAAGTAAATAATTAAATTAATGAAAGAATAAATAAATAAATAAATAAATAATTAAGTAAATGAAAGAATAAATAAATAAATAAATGAATAAATAAATAAATAAATAAGTAAATAAATAAACAAATAAGTAAATAAATACGTAAATAAATAATTAAGTAAATAGATAAATAAATAAATAAATAAGTAAATAAATACGTAAATAAATAATTAAATAAATAGATAAATAAATAAATATATAAAGTAAATAAATAAATAAGTAAATAAATAACTAAATAAGTAAATAAATAAATAATATTTTGTTTTGTAATTTTTTTATACTCCAATTATTTCCAACTCCCCCGGAACCTGTATTAGATATACCGAAAGTATACCGACTTATAGACCACTACGGTGTAGAGAAGGTAGGTTATAGTCTCTGAAACAACACTAGACATCTACACATTGCTGACGTCTCTGTGGGGTTAGCACATAGCAGGACCATCACTAGGAGTCTCTTAGCCATCCCAGATACAACACGAAATAACTACGAGACAAAGGACAGTCCTCCAGTCCTGTAGTGTAGACGGTAGATAAATTTCTTCCATTGCCTACGCCGAGAAACGAACCATGAAACATGTAGTTGATTACATTTTACGTTTCATTCTGTGAGTACAGTTTTATTTTATTGTATCTACCAGAAGAGGTTAGTTGATTAAATAATTTGCATTTTATTTTTCCCTTTAATTTGAATATGCAGAAGTTTGTTAATAAAATCTTTATTTTATTTTAGGAATCCCACGTTTTAATTAATATTGATAATATGGAGTAATATTGTTATAAACAGAACCTAGATAATGATGTTATTGTTGCTATTGCAGTTTTGTTGAACGTGTGTCATAAAATGACAATTTGGAGCGATTTTAAGGAAGAGTACAGACAACTTATAATGTTTGTATACAAAAAAAAAAATTGTTTATATGTGTTCTATGCTTTTCTATACCTGGACTATAGTCATAATTAAAAGACGGTCCTCCCCATCAGTTCAATGTGGCTTGTCTCTTTGTCACCGATGTACTGTCGTGTTTCTTTAGTACACATCAGTACTTAACTTTCGCAATAACAACACGAGAGCTACGAAAACCTGCCACGCGCACGTAGCGATCAAATGAGTAGTAATTTCCTGTCGCCAGTGAACCTCCTTGGAATGTCACGTGACAGACAGATCCTTGCCATTTTCTACTCACTTCTGCCCAGCTAAAGATTTCAATCAAATTAATTAATGCAATTACATGTTCGCTTTAACCCGTTGTCCTCAAATCAGGAAGTGTTTCACTGCTTGTTAGTTATGGAATTCCGGGCATTGTTCCAGAACAACAATGTTCACCAGCTATTACTAATTTAAGATCTAAGCGTCAATTATTTGATCTTATATTCCTATCTATAGAACACTGCATTGAATGTTGTTAATGTGAATTACATTCAAATCAAACTATGGGTAAAAAACATTTAGATATGTTTTTATTTGCGTTACTCAGATATAAAACTTCATTATTTCTTAACAGGCTTAAACACTTTGATTCTATTAGTACGTTTACACCTATAAAAATAGGATCTTACTGTAAATTCAATTAAAACAAAACAAACGGCAATAGGAGAACACATCAAGATTTCATATCGGCAGAAGATAGGGAACAATCATTGCACATACTTACTTACTTACGTACTTACTTATTTACTTACTTACTTACTGGTTTTTAAGGAACCCGGAGGTTCATTGCCGCCCTCAAATAAGCCCGCCATTGGTCCCTATCCTGAGCAACATTAATCCAGTCTCTATCATCATATCCCACCGCCCTCAAATCCATTTTAATATTATTTTCCCATCTACTTCTCGGCCACCCCAAAGGTCCTTTTCCCTTCGGCCTCCCAACTAACACTCTATATGCATTTCTGGATTTCCTCATACATGCCCTGCTCATCTCAAACGTCTGGATTTAATGTTCCTAATTATGTCAGGTGAAGAATACAATGCGTGCAGTTCTGTGTTGTGTAACTTTCTCCATTCTCCTGTAACTTCATCCGTCTTAGCCCCAAATATTTTCCTAAGAACCTTATTCTCAAACACCCTTAATCTCTGTTCCTCTCTCAAAGTGAGAGTCCAAGTTTTACAGCCATACAGAAGAACCGGTAATACAACTGTTTTATAAATTCTAACTTTCAGATTTTTTGACAGCAGACTGGATGATAAAAGCTTCTCAACCGAATAATAACAGGTATTTCCCATATTTATTCTGCGTTTAATTTCCTCCCGAGTATCATTTATATTTGTTACTGTTGCTCCAAGATATTTGAATTTCTCCACCTCTTCGAAGGACAAATCTCCAATTTTTATATTTCCGTTTCGTACAATATTCTGGTCACGAGACACAATCATATACTTAGTCTTTTCGGGATTTACTTCCAACCCTATCGCTTTACTTGCTTCATGTAGAATTCCCGTGTTTTCCCTAATCGTTTGTGGATTTTCTCCTAACATATTCACGTCATCCGCATAGACAAGCAGCTGATGTAACTCGTTCAATTCCAAACCCTCTCTGTTATCCTGGACTTTCCTAATGGCATACTCTAGAGCAAAGTTAAAAAGTAAAGGTGATAGTGCATCTCCTTGCTTTAGCCCACAGTGAATTGGAAAAACATCAGATAGAAACTGGCCTATACGTAGTCTAGAATATGTGAATAGACACTTAAAATTTGTCCTAGCAATGGTCTGTACAAAACAAAGTCTAGTGAGATCTGAAGTCGAACCTTCAGAATGGAAAGCTGATACTCGTAGACGTTAACGGTACAGCAAGAAGTTCGTTAAGTGAAGATCAAAATGAATCCTACCCGGGCAGTGCAGCATCTCCCAACCACCTGTTCTTAATTCTGCTATTTGGATGGTAATGCAGCCGGTAATCATGCGCGCACCAGACCGGTTTCGGTTTCTAAGAGCATCATGCATGATGGATTTATATTGAATTTCATGGTGTATTAAGGATAATAAATAGCACATTAATGAATATAAAACACAAGCTCTTGAATGTTATTCATAGTGATTTGAAGTCTGTCTGGACTATGACGTACACGTGTTTATGGAGTGCAAATTATTGCACATTTGTATGAAAAGTAGGTCGCGCGGAGTTAGGGGGTATCATTTTGGAATCACGGTTCAACGACACGAAATGTTGCTTATTCCTTTAAGGACGTTAATATATTTAGACTTCAAATCTTGTCGTATCTGTCCTTTTGGAGACCAGGTGTTGCCCATATTTATCATAATATGACCGAGGTTCTCAGGTTCAAACCCGAAAGGTGGCGTTGTATTGTATTGTATTTATTAACATTCCATGGTATTCATACATTGCTTGACAGCTAGAATATGGAACACGTCAAAAAACTTAATAGTATTATAAAGTCTTAATTCATAGTCACAGTCTAGTTGAAATATATACAGACGAGATTTACAATATAGTCTACTAGTACAACACAAAGTTTTAGTATCAATTTCATGAAGCGTTATTGAATGTCATGAATTCACCTACAGAATAGAAGGCGTGAGAAATTAGGTACTTCTTTAATTTGGCCCTAAATAATTTTATGTTTTGAGTTTAATTTTTTGTAAACCGATAGGGAGACTATTAAAAACTTTTACTGCCATATAATGCACTCCTTTTCGATGGCATGATAGACTTGCCGATGGAGTATGAAAGTCATTTTTTTGACGTGTATTTATGCTATGAACTGTTGAATTAGTTACAAATTTTCACGATTACATAAGAAGAAGATTATTAATGAAAAGATATACTGACAAGCCATGGGCATTATTTGTAGTTTTTTTTTGAAAATCGTCCTACAAGATTCCCTAGATTTGGCACCTGCTATTATGCTAATTACTCTTTTTTGTAATATGAATATACTCTTACTATCTGTGGAATTTCCCCAGAATATTATTCCAAGACTCATTACCGAGTGAAAGTATGCAAAGTATATTGTTTTTAAGGTATTGATATTTACTATCTTTTGCATAGAACTAATAGCAAAACAAGCTGAATATAGTTTGGAGGTAATTTATTTAATATGATTTTTACAATTTAACACATTATCGATTTTTAAGCCAAGAAATTTGGTTGCTGTTGTTTCTAATAGGGATCTATTGTTAATTATTGCGCTAGAAATTTGCGAGGTTAAATTTGGACATGATTTAAATTGAATTATGTTAGTTTTGTTACAATTTAATACCTATTTATTGACTGAGAACCAGTCACATATTTTGAAGAAAATTTCCTCTGTTGAAGATTGGAATGTGTTGGAGTTATTGGCTGTAATTACTATAATTGTATCATCTGCAAATAATATGGGATGACCTACATCTTTTATCAAGGGGGGCAAGATCATTTATGAAAAAGTAGGGGACCTAATATTGATCCTTGTGGAATTCCATTATTAATAGTTCCCCATGCCGAGGCAGATTTCATAATGTTATTGTTTTCGACTTTCTGTTTCCTATCTATGAGATATGAGTAAATCCATTGGTGTACAACATCTTTAATTCCATAATAATCTACTTTATCTAGCAGCATTTTATTATTTATACAGTCAAATGCTTTGGATACATCACAGAAAATCCCTCCAACTTGTAATACAAACAGTTCCTAGCATAACTTAATTTATATCCCGTGTCGTTATACGTGTATTCACTAAGCACCAAAGAAACTTGTCATCTTTTGGAAAGGGCTCCAAGCAAAAATACCGGCCATTCCTCACAAAGGCCGTTTCTGGCTGTTATCTGCGAGTGCAGAAAATCTGATGCTGAAATCAGTAAAACATCGCATTACGAGAAGGCACACATAATAGACCTATGAGAGCCAGGGTTGCTAAATTCACCGAAGTCAATTTGCCGAATTATTCTAATTTCTACTAATTTTCTGTTTCTTTTGTCAGCATATTTTCAGTCTCCCTTAACAAAAGTAAGAAATAATAGTAAAAAGTCAAATCATAACAGATTAACCAACTTCGAGATTAAAAATACTCACAACTACAGTAGTTAATAAAAATCAATGTTAGAATGTTGTCAGATTTGACCAGAAATCATCAATAGTTAAACATGTATGACCAGCTCATTAAACATGACGTGGTTGGCAAATAGAACATCAGTAGCTTCCAAATGAAATTATCAATTTTAATGTGACAGCAAGTCAAACGAAAGAAAAAGACACTTGCATCTCTTAAAACTGTTTGATATTTTAAAATTTTAATGTTATTACAGAATAATATATTATGCAACGAGCTTATAATGGAAGCAATTAAGACGCGAGTTTGTTTATGAAACGAGTGTAAACTAGTCTTAATATCTTACCTTGTTACTTTAGTGGTAATGAAATGGTCAACATGCGTGTATTTTCAGCGTGTTCTCGATTATTGCAACAGATGGCAGGAGTGTGAGTGTCTTTTCAGCGTGTTCCCGGGTAGTGCAACAGATGGCAGGCGTGTACGTATTATTCATTGATTTTTTGCAAGGCTTGGTATGAGATTTTAACCTCAAAGCAACGTATATTAAAACGCAGAAAATGAACTAAATTTATTATAACATTAAAATCTACATGAACAGAATTTATTTTATATTAAATAAATGTTGTTTATTGTGCAGTGTGTGAAATTTATCTGGAGAATGGCTCTCAGTGGAATGTTTCAAGTTGGGTTAATGTTTATTTGAGTGATCCGATCAATGTCACTTTCAAAACTCGCGCCTGCTATTTTTGATTGGCGCTCTCAAGGCTTGCGGGATGTTGAGCGTACGATATTAACCAATAACGGATATAGAGTTTCGTAGATATTGCACCATCATTATTTTCATCAATCTAATTTTTCTTGTATCAGTTACTTCTCATTGCCCTTATAATAATAATAATAATAATAATAATAATAATAATAATAATAATAATAATAATAATAATTTTTACGTGATTGTTTAGCGACGCTGTACCAACTACGAGGTTATTTAACGTCGATGGAATTGGTGAAAGCAAGATGATATTTGGCGATATGAGGCCGAGGATTCGCTACAGATTACCCAACATTTGCCTTACAGTTGGGAAAAACCTCGGAAAACCCAACTAGGTAATCAGCACAAATGGGAATCAAACCCGCACCCGAGCGCAACTCCGGATTGGCAGGCAAGCACCTTAGCCGACTGAGCTACGTCGCGTCGGTGGCTATCATCATCATCATCATCATTATCATTATCATCATCATCGACAACATCAACAATTAATCGTCACGTCCTTCCCGACTAGACGAACTAGAGGAAAGTTAAATCTCTGTCCATTTGGTTTCTGTCGTTCATATTCTTCCGACCTGTCGGTTTATAAGGTTAGCCTACCAGTTCTTTAGGTGGTTTTTTCCCCTCCACTTGTGGAATGCGTTGAAATATCTTGTTTCCTTTGTATTATTTTTCTTATTCAAAGTGGTTGGACTGTATTTAATGACGAAGGAATGGCTGTATTAGATACGTTATCTATCAATCAATAACCAGTCACTTACTTACTTACTTTTAAGGAACCCGGAGGTTCATTACCGCCCTCACATAAGCCCGCCATTGGTCCCTATCCTGAGCAAGATTAATCCATTCTGTATCATCATATCCCAGCTCCCTCAAATCCATTTTAATATTATATTCCCATCTACGTCTCGGCCTCCCTAAAGGTCTTTTTCTCTCCGGCCTCACAACTAACACTCTATATGCATTTCTGGATTCGCCCATACGTGCTACATGCCCTGCCCATCTCAAACGTCGAGATTTAATGTTCCTAATTATGTCAGGTGAAGAATACAATGCGTGCAGTTCTGTGTTGTGTAACTTTCTCCATTCTTCTGTAACTTCATCCCTCTTAGCCCCAAATAATTTCCTACGCACCTTATTCTCAAACACCCTTAACCTATGTTCCTCTCTCAAAGTGAGAGTCCAAGTTTCACAACCATAAAGAAGAACCGGTAATATAACTGTTTCATAAATTCTAACTTTTAGATTTTTTGACAGCAGACTGGATGATAAAAGCTTCTCAACCGAATAATAACAGGCATTTCCCATATTTATTCTGCGCTTAATTTCCTCCCGAGTGTCATTTATATTTGTTACTGTTGCTCCAAGATATTTGAATTTCTCCACCTCTTCAAAAGATAAATTACCAATTTTTATATTTCCATTTCGTACAATATTCTGGTCACGAGACAATAACCAGTCACTGATCTTAAAAATTTAATTCCTCAGTTCCTTGTAGGTTATGTCTGATCCTTCATTATTCAACTGCATTGTGGATTGCGTTCACGTGAAGTCACTACTTTCGTAAGACTCTAATTAGGTAGAGCATAATATGTTGAGCACGGTACAAAGCCTTTGGCCGAGAGGATATGCACTGAATTCGTTAGGAAATGCAATTCCATACTCCACTCACCACAAATGAAGACTGGGGGATCGCCCAACTATAAGTCATACTAACTAGATACTACGAGCGTGCTAAACTGGCCCCGGCTGTCGACTAATTACTTGTACAGGATTCATATCATATCGCTAACACTGGTTTATGAATATGAAAAACGTTAGCTCGCTGATCATCCACCGGAAGCCTGCGTTAAGAATGTCTATGAATAATGGCTCTATGTGTTTTACGAAATTCATACTGGTGTCAGTAGAAAGAAATAATGGAGAAAAAATGGGAGTATAAGGGTACAGTGCATCAGTTATTCATAGATTTCAAAAAGGCATATGACTCGGTTAAGAGAGAAGTTTTATATGATATTCTTATTGAATTTGGTATTCCCAAGAAACTAGTTCGATTAATTAAAATGTGTCTCAGTGAAACGTACAGCAGAGTTCGTATAGGTCAGATGGGTTTCCAATTCATTGTGGGATAAAGCAAGGAGATGCACTATCACCTTTACTTTTTAACTTCGCTCTAGAGTATACCATTAGGAATGTACAGGATAACACAGAGGGTTTGGAATTGAACGGGTTACATCAGCTGCTTGTCTATGCTGATGACGTGAATATGTTAGGAGTAAATCCACAAACGATTAGGGAAAATATGGGAATTTTATTGGAAGCAAGTGAAGAGATAGGTTTGGAAGTAAATCCCGAAAAGACAAAGTATATGATTATGTCTCGTGACCAGAATATTGTACGAAATGGAAATATAAAAATTGGAAATTTATCTTTTGAAGAGGTGGAAAAATCCAAATACCTGGGAGCAACAGTAACAAATATAAATGATATTCGGGAGGAAATTAAAAGCAGAATAAATATGGGAAATGCCTGTTATTATTCGGTTGAGAAGCTTTTATCATCCAGTTTGCTGTTAAAAAATCTGAAAGTTAGAATTTATAAAACAGTTATATTACCGGTTGTTCTTTATGGCTGTGAAACTTGGACTCTCACTTTGAGAGAGGAACATAGGTTAAGGGTGTTTGAGAATAAGTTGCTTAGGAAAATATTTGGGGCTAAGAGGGATGAAGTTACAGGAGAATGAGGAAAGTTACACAACACAGAACTGCACGCATTGTATTCTTCACCTGACATAATTAGAACATTAAATCCAGATGGGCAGGGCATGTAGCACGTATGGACGAATCCAGAAATGCATATAGTGTGTTAGTTGGGAGGCCGGAGGGAAAAAGACCTTTAGGGAGGCCGAGACCTAGATGGGAAGATAATATTAAAATGGATTTGAGGGAGGTGCGATATGATGATAGAAAATGGATTAATTTTGCTCAGGATAGGGACCAATGGCGGGCTTATGTGAGGGCGGCAATGAACCTCCGGGTTCCTTAAAAGCCAGTAAGTAATTATTATTATTATTATTATTATTATTATTATTATTATGAAATTCTTGTTTATTTAGTATCAATGTGTTTTTACTGTCTAGTTATGACTTTTTTTTTTACAGAAGCAGAGTCAAGTTTCACACCTGGACGTCCTGTAATGAGATCATGGACCAGAATTTCTAGCTACAAGTCCCACTAGAAGTATGAATATGCTAATTGAGAAGCGATGCCTATCATTTTTCCTTCATTGCTTGGGAATAGGCAGATTTGTACAGCCTGCACCGCACCGGCTTCATTGGCACGTCACAGCTCTAATCACTGACGGACTGTTTGTTGACTGCTGGAGCCCAAGGCGAGGCTGGGTTGCAGGTGCACGGCCGCCTCACTGTCGCCAGTCGCTCGTCATCTGTCTCTCTCGCACACGATGCTGGGGAAACACTGGACCACTATGCAGCGTCACTGGGGATGCCCTCACACCTGTTACCCTCATTCTCCTTTCAAGACTAGGGACGCGCAGTTCGAGGCTTTTATCTCCCGTACTTTCGTTTTAGACGACTGAAAAATACCTGCCTTCATGTTTATTTCACCAATACCTTTCATTTGAATAATCCTTATTTCTCTTCATGTATTCCATAGATCTTACTGACGTCAGTATCGTCGCTCAAATATGAAACAAGTGAAAAATTACCGCGTACAAGAATGTATAATACGTATTATGAATAGGCTACGTGGCAAGGAAATTAAATATCAATTTACAAGCATAAACAATTCATTAATTAAGTAGAAGTTGCGAATATGGAGAAATTTTGTTAATGATTTTTATGACATTTAGGCTCAATTAATGGAAAGTAGACTTTTGTCTTCGAGTACGATATTCATGCCGATTAGATTTATGTTTTATTTGATTTCTGTGGTGGTAAGTTTGTAAACTATATTTATAAATTTCTTCAAAATCTATTGGGTAATCCATATTTTTGGTTAGACAAAATTTTGTGATAATTGTGTAAAAATAATGTAATTTTCTAGTTAAAAATTAAAAAAAAAAAAAAAAAAAAAAAAAAAAAAATCTGTACAATGCAGCTAAGGAATTAACAACACATTTTTAGCTTCAGAATAAGAAATGATACTTCCGAATAGTTTGTTCCTCATTTGTAATGTTCCTTTACCTTTAAAACTAAAAAAAGAATATTATTTTTGAAACTACTTCAAATTAGTGTAACTCTGAAAATATTGAGAATAGGAGCCATGTTTTTTTGACATTTATTGCTCAGAATGAGTTGGGAAATTTGCTCCGTAAATGTCGGTAACTCCTCATGAATCACCCTGTATAGTAGGTTATTTTACGACGCTTTATCAACAGCTTAGGTTATTTAGCATCTGAATGAGATGAAGGTGATAATGCCGGTGAAATGAATCCGGGGTCCAGCACCGAAAGTTACCTAGCATTTGCTTATATTGGGTTGAGGGAAAACCCCGGCCGGGAATCGAACCCGGGCCACCTGGTTTCGCGGCCAGACGCGCTAGCCGTTACTCCACAGGTGTGGACTCCCTGTATATAACATTATTGCAATGTGTGCATTGTTCATTTGTTGTTTTGGCATCGCCATGTATTTTATTCTGAGTAGTGTTGATTAAAGAGGAGGTTTCATATTTTCGTGGCAGGGGTACCTTTTGATGAAGCCGTTGGAAGTAACTCATTTTTGACCGCAAATAGATAAAGTTACAGGGATTTTCCAGAACTGTTATTTCAGCTCATGCTATTCCTCGTAAAGATCTTATCTTTATATTTCCTATACACTCTGACCCAAAACAAGTGGTGAGTTACCTTCCCAGAAATTTTCAAGGGCGATCGTAACAAACTGGGACCGACAAAAACTCACACCTGCACCCCAAGTGTCAAGTTTAAGTCCACTTACATTTTTACGGCAGCGTTCCTGGTACCTTCATACGCGGAAAGGTGACGTCACCTGGTGATCGAGGCTCATTCAAGTGGGTGAACCACTCGTGTTACTTATCGAACTGCAGGCTAATATGGTAAGTGATACAGCGTGATTTTTGAGAACAGAGCAACCACAGTTAAACGATGAGGCTAGATCGCTCTGATGAGGAGCAATGACCGTTCAATCAGCACGATTAATGACGGCTAAATGTCAGTGGAAGATGGCTGTCTTAAGGGGAGTCTGTACTTCAATATCTTACTATGTTAAATTCTCCAATTTTGGGTACACTTTTCTATGAAGTTGTAAGAGATACAAATGTAGAAAAAATAGGGCATATGTCACATGCCTTTATGTATACAACCGGTTAAATACATTTAAAATTCCACTGAAGGGTTGCCAAAAAAAAAGTTCATTGATAACATTTTTTGCATTAAGAATTACTGCAAATTATTTTTCATTTTTTTGAAGATATTTGTATGGTCTATTGTAATTGGGGCTTTGTCCTGTTAAATAAATAAATATATATATATATATAAATAAATATATATAAATAAATTAATGAATTAATGAATAAATGAATTAATGAATGGATGAATAGATAAACAGATAAATCGATGAATAAATACACAAATAGATAAACAGATAAATAAATGAATTAATTAATGAATAAATAAAAGAATAAATAAATGAATAAATAAAATAAATAAATAAATAAAAAATAAATAAACAAATAAATGAATGATTAAATAAATAAATGAATAAATAAATGAATGAATAAATGATTAAATAAATGAATGAATGAATTAATGAATAAATAAATGACTAAATAAATAGATAAATGAATAAATCAAATAAATAAATGAATGAATAAATGAATGAATAAATAAATGAAGAAATAAATGAATAAATGAATGAATAAATAAATAAAACAAGTAAACAAATAAATAAATAAATGAATAAATAAATAAATGGATAAATAGATAAATCGATTAATAAATATATAAATAAACAAATAGATAAATAGATAAACAGAAAAATAATTAAATAAATAAATGAAAGAATGAATAAATGAATGAATAAATTAATTAATCAATAAATGAATAAATAAATAGATAAATCGATTAATAAATATATAAATAGATAAATAGATAAATAGATAAACAGATAAATAATTAAATAAATGAAAGAATGCATAAATGAATGAATAAATTAATTAATCAATAAATGAATGAATAAATAAATAAATGAATGAATAAATAAATGAAACAAATAAATAAATAAATGAAACAAATAAATAAATACTTTCTGACAAAAGTGAACCAATGTAAAAAAAATAAGGAAGTGCAGAAAATTGATGTCAAAGTTTCCATGTCTTGCAATGTTACATTCCTCAATTTTGGGTGCACTTTTCTCACAAGTTATAAAAGATACAAATGTAGAAAAAATAAGGCACATATAACATACTTTTATGTATACAACCGAAGGGTTGTCATAGTTAACTATAATTTGTACAGTATTTTGATGCGCTCAATTCAAACAAACCGTCAAATTATATGTAACACTCACAGATTTTATAAAATTGGATGTGGCATGTTTTTGAGAGAGATAAATGAAATAAAATAAAATAAACGTCTTTAATAATTTTATTCATCTTCACTGTGCAGGGCTTGCAAACCCATCTGTATAGGTGTTGCGGGTTACCGTCATTCCCCATAACTATGGTCCTGGAACACAACTATGGCCACTGAAAATTTTGTACTCCATAACGTAGTACCTCGTTTATCTATATTTTTGCTGTACTGTAGTTTGAAGTCAATTCACTGCAGCTATCTACGAACGGTCTATGTTACTTCTACAATGATCTTTGAAGGGTTGTATCGTGGACCATAGTTTGTTGTGTTCCAGGACCATAGTTTTGGGAAATGACGGTACTGTTAGCTTTCGTCCTACGCCTTAGACCTTACCACCTTGGGTGGCACTTCCTGGCATTGCTCTAAGGGACATTAGGGTTACTTAAGTCCTCCCATCGCTTCAAGGTGGTAACGCAAGGGAGAATTATTATTATTATTATTATTATTATTATTATTATTATTATTATTATTCACTGGCTTTTAAGGAACCCGGAGGTTCATTGCCGCCCTCACATAAGCCCGCCATTGGTCCCTATCCTGAGAAAGATTAATCCAGTCTCTATCGTCATATCCCACCTCCCTCAAATTCATTTTAATATTATCATCCCATCTACGTCTCGGTCTTCCCAAAGGTCTTTTTCCCTCCGGCCTCCCACCTAAAACTCTATATGCATTTCTTGATTCGCCCATACGTGCTACATGCCCTGCCCATCTCAAACGTCTGGATTTAATGTTCCTAATTATGTCAGGTGAAGAATACAATGCGTGCAGTTCTGTGTTGTGTAACTTTCTCCATTCTCCTGTAACTTCATCCCTCTTAGCTTAAAATATTTTCCTAAGCAACTTATTCTCAAACACCCTTAACCTATGTTCCTCGCTCAAAGTGAGAGTCCAAGTATCACAACCATAAAGAACAACCGGTAATATAACTGTTTTATAAATTCTAACTTTCAGATTTTTCTACAACAGACTGGATGATAAAAGCTTCTCAACCGAATAATAACAGGCATTTCCCATATTTATTCTGTGTTTAATTTCTTCCCGAGTATCATTTATATTTTTTGCTGTTTCTCCGAGGTATTTGAATTTTTCCACTTCTTTAAAAGATAAATTTCCAATTTTTATATTTCCATTTCGTACAATATTTTCATCACGGGACATAATCATATACTTTGTCTTTTACTTCCAAACGTATCTCTTTATTTGTTTCAAGCAAAATTCCCCCTAATCGTTTGTGGATTTTCTCCTAACATATTATTATTATTATTATTATTATTATTATTATTATTATTATTAACTGCTTGTTGTCCTAAAATTACTCTGTATTAATATGAATGACTCGTCCCTATAATGCAGATTTAAAACAAGACAGACGGAAAACAGAAGAAATCCATTACTGTAGGCAACGCTATCGAGGTTCGCCCTTAGTACTTCTTCTTAAGGGACAGGTTTTTCGACCTGAAGACACACAAATGGCATCACGAGGTGCCCTCCACTTGCGACAACACAGGATACAACATTTACAATGGACAAACAACCATATTTTGGTTTGAATTTGACCCCACGAGGCTTGCACGCGTATAGTTTCTGCTTACACGGAGGCCTGCAATTACGTAACCATATAAAACGTTTAATTATTCCCATACTCTTGCGAGAAAAAATATTATTAGTGACTTGCAGACATCTAGCAACTGGATGACTCACACATTTCTCCAAGGCAGTTATGTCGGATTTCAGAACAAGCCATTTTATAGTTTTACAAGTTTGCAAACGTTTGTACGAGATTGACAGAATACGCAATAGTAAGAATAATTTTCAGTTTACGTTGTATTCCAATTATCACATTATACTGTATTGACAGTTTTTTACTGCACATGCGAAGTTGTGTAAGTTTGTAATCATTGATTAAGGTAATGAAAAGTTTTATTCGCAGAAGCGAATGAAAACGTAATTAAAAACAACGCAGAAAAGATTCCAGGGCATAGCTATGAAAACGTAGAACAAAAAACCGTTATTAAAAGTAAAGAAATAGATCGTGTTCTCTGTTTAATTTCTCTATTGCTATCAACAAAAACAAAAGAATAACTGCAAAAACCTGAATCACAGAAACATCTGAGCATCACTTTATGTCAAAGCCACCTATATTTAGAGTAATTCTATTTCCACCATACATTCAATCGAAATTCCACTTTAGCGCTGCTTTCAACAGGGCTCTGTACACCCGTTTTCGTTAGGCTTCGCACACATGTGGTCTTTTCTGAATTCTTGTAGTACTGCCTTCGTGCGTTTTATCGCTCGAGATAGTATTTTCCCCTGAATTTCTTGAGCATGTTTGAAATTTTTACTACTATTCTCACAAACTGGGTCTCGTAACACGTGTAGTTTAACTCGTAGAGAAATGGATTATCCACTTATAGCGTTGTCCTTAAGCTACAAAACGAGGTAGTGCTCGCTTCCGTATCTCAAATCACATTCACGTAATCGGCCCTGAATCTAACAGCGGCGCCACGTCGAGTTCCCTAAAGACGGTCATTTTCGCCGTGGTTCCTCGCACCTCATCCATTTTGGTCCAATCGGTTTGCATTCTGTTAAGAAGCGACCATCTGTATTCTATCTAGTCGTAAATAAATCATTAACATAGCTCTTTTAGCTTCCGTGCAGGAAGTATATAAAATTTTGCAATTTTTGGGACATCTGAAACTCCGTAACCCTTCACCAACGCTCGGAGAAGGACGTGTTTTTACGTTAAAAAAAATGATTTTGTTAACACAAAACATGCGTATACCCATAGATATTAGTAAATATGTTAAACTTAGATTATTTTTAAAGAAACAGTCCGGTAATTTTCTTCCAAAGTAATAGAAAATTTTTGAGAAGAACCAATAATTAATACAGCTTATGCAAAATGCAGCCGATGAAAGATATCTTACCATTAAAGTTGCTCTCATATGCGGAATAGCTGGCGCTTGCAGGAGAGATGAACTTTACAAATTAACAGTCAACGATGTTGAAGATGTGGGTTCAGCTTTTGTCATTAGAATAGTTCAATCCAAAACAAACGTTTCAAGAAGTTTTGTTGTTGGTGGGCATTTAGATTCCATTGATTTTCTTACTATTTGCAGAAAATATATTGAACTTCGAATTCGTATAAAACAAACCAATTTTGGTAAATAGAAAAATGTGTTATAAAAGTATGGTATAATAGTAATATACGTTACAAGAGCGGTATGTCGACGTTTTCATGGTCGAGGAAAAGATTGAAAAAGCGAAACGTAGTTGAGCTTTTTTAATTTCCGAGAACATCAAAACAAACAAACCGCTCGTGTATCGTACATTATTTTGTGCGAAGATCGTTTATTACATACCTGAAAGACGAATTTCTAATTAGTTGCAATGAAATATCCATGTTGGTTTCTGTTTAATGACGGCAACTTCGGAAAACCAAAATATCTTTCTTCAACATTGTTGCTATAAAATGTTTTCTGTGTTTACTATACTCCAGCAGGCCGTGATATACGTCTGTCTTTTTTTTCCCCAGTCTATAAATGCGAACTTAAAACAAACGGTAAGGTTATGTAATGATTTATTTTTCATTTTAATATTTTAACAATATTATTTATATAGCATATTGCAGTAATAACATCGGCATCTGGAATCTTGTTGATTTTTTCACGGCTTCCTTAATGTTACTTGTACCAGGAATGCAATAAGTTTCGCGGAGTAGTAGACTTTACTTAATTTTTGCAAATATTTAAAAACAATAATTAACAGTGCAATTTAGGTGAAATTGCAGTGGTAAGTTTCCAATTTATAATTATTACTATGTTAAACGTCTCTAAAAATAATATGTTAAAAGCCTAAAGCAGTAAAATGAATGTCGCGCTTAAGCGGTAAGAAGAGGGAAATTGTTATGTGTGTTACGTTGGGAATACTGAATGTGGTATTTCACACTTACCGCGTATTGGTTCTATGCGGAAAACAAGCAAATACGCACGATCTCTCACAAAATACTTCATAACACGTTGCTATGGTATCTTACTATAGATCAATAAAGCCAAAGTTTTCCAATGTAAAAGTGTCAACTGAAGTTCTTCTTTTGCAATATTAGTAGATAAAAATTTTTATACAACACGTTTATTTATTTATTAGTTACTTCCTTATTTATTTATTTACTCTGGTGTTCGAAATTCCTGGAAAAATTGTCTCGTAGATGAATATATCAGAGAAGTGTCGTACAAGTCTTATTGAATTTGGTATTCCCAAGAAACTAGTTCGATTAATTAAAATGTGTCTCAATGAAACGTACAGCAGAGTTCGTATAGGTCAGTTTCTGTCAGATGCATTTCCAATTCACTGTGGGCTAAAGCAAGGAGATGCACTATCACCTTTACTTTTTAACTTTGCTCTAGAGTATGCCATTAGGAAAGTCCAGGATAACAGAGAGGGTTTGGAATTGAACGGGTTACATCAGCTGCTTGTATATGCACATGCCGTGAATGTGTTAGGAGAAAATTCACAAACGATTAGGGAAAATACGGGAATTTTACTGGAATCAAGTAAAGAGATAGATTTGGAAGTAAATCCCGAAAAGACAAAGTAAATGATTATGTCTCGTGACGAGAATATTGTACGAAATGGAAATATAAAAATTAGAAATTTATGTTTCGAAGAGGTGGAGAAGTTCAAATATCTTGGAGCAACAGTAACAAATATAAATGATACTCGGGAGGAAATTAAACACAGAATAAATATGGGAAATGCCTGTTTTTATTCGGTTGAGAAGCTTTTATCATCCAGTCTGCTGTCAAAAAATCTGAAAGTTAGAATTTATAAAACAGTTATATTACCGGTTGTTCTTTATGGTTGTGAAACTCGGACTCTCACTTTGAGAGAGGAACATAGGTTAAGGGTGTTTGAGAATAAGGTTCTCAGGAAAATATGTGAGGCTAAGAGGGATGAAGTTACAGGAGAATGGAGAAAGTTACACAACACAGAGCTGCACGCATTGTATTCTTCACCTGACATAATTAGGAACATAAAATCCAGACGTTTGAGATGGGCAGGGCATGTAGCACGTATGGGCGAATCCAGAAATGCATATAGAGTGTTAGTTGGGAGGCCGGAGGGAAAAAGACCTTTGGGGAGGCCGAGACGTATATGGGAAGATAATATTAAAATTGATTTAAGAGAGGTGGGATATGATGATAGAGAATGGATTAATCTTGCTCAGGATAGGGACCAATGGTGGGCTTATGTGAGGGCGGCAATGAACCTCCGGGTTCCTTAAACGCCAGTAAGTAAGTAAGTAAGTAAGTAAGTAAGTAAGTAAGTAAGTAAGTAAGTAAGTAAGTAAATGTCGTAGAAGAACAAACTGACAGACAACAGATCGCTTGCTCGAAATGATTTTTCGGCGTCAGGGATGCTGGAAACGAGTATTTAAACGAAAATATTCAAAAACAAATTTTTTCAGCACACAATATCCTTTCTCAAACGACATAGAAAGTGCAGAGAGAAAGGAATATGAAATGAATGCTAAGCTTATCCATCTAGGCCTGTTATAACGGACAGACTGTGTGAACATTCATTCCGACACTTATAAAGGGCATGGAAAGCAATGGTATGAAAAGCAGGGGCTGTGAACTCCCAAAAGAGAACACCTGCGATTCCTTTCTTCAGCAGGTTCCATATACACGAAGGTCAGACAGTGAGTATGCTTCAGGGTCTCAAACAGTTCCGTCATTCGTGCTTCTGTTTACACAAAAGCGCAAGCAAGAGTGGATAGGTTTTCAGAAACTCCTGGCGCCACTACCTGAGATGCTTTGTGTACAAAACTGGGCAGGTCGCTATATGTATTTGCCACTAGAAAATGTACCTACCGGTGTGCAGTCATTTGGGCGATAATCCGTAAAAACGTTCTTTACCTCTTTACTATTGTAAATTGATTCTAACTCATTTCATTAGTCGTCAGTTGCAAGTCATTACTTGTGTTATATTTTACTTATTGTACGTTCCTGAGTCATGCATGTAACTTCTAAGCGTAAATCATCGCTTGTAATATCCCTTCACTGTTCTTTATTGTTCCTGAATTATTTATTAAACTGAAAACCAGACTTTGCTTTATCAGTGTACGATTGATAATCGTTTTAAAATCATGTATTTCATTTGAAACAGGAACCACCGGCATAACTCAGGCGGTAACGCGTTTGCCAGCTAATCCGGAGTTGCACTCGGGCGTGGGTTCGATTCTCGCTTGGGCTGATTACTTGGTTGGGTTTTCTTCGAGGTTTTCCCCAAACGTAAGGTGAAGGTCAGGTAATCTATGGCGAATTCTCGGTCTCACCTCGCCAAATACCATCACACTATTACAAATTTCATCGACGTTAAGTAACTCAGTAGTTGGTACAGCGTCGTTAAATAACCAAATAAAAAATAATTTGAATTGTTCTAAGATTATTATTGATGTATGTTAATTTTGTCATGAATGAAGTGCGTTTATTAACTAAAAGACTGTAAAAGGATGTTTAAAGAAGTTGAAAAGGCTAAATAAAAATATCAATATTATGCTCTATTTATTTAAGACACCTACCGTACGTGATTTCATCATCCACACTAGCTTAAAGTATCAAACTTCCACCGAAATGAACTTATAATGTTTAATCTAAAATAATTCATAACAGGTAATTTAAGTAGGGCAGACTTGGCTAATTTCGTGATACTAAGGTTTTGGTGCCAAAATGAGGTTCAAATTAAAAAAAAAAAAGAATGTTTTTAATGTATGTACTTTATTCCATTTCAGGAAGTTACGTGTCAGCATTTTTACCTCAAATAAATGTATATACTAGTTACAAAGCATTACATACAAACAAACAAAAATTAACACTCTAGAAGGACTGGTATAATTTCGTGATAGTCCTTAAATTCAAAATATTTAAGCATATTCAATCAAATTTTATTCATACCTACAACCCAAACATAAAGTTCTTTCGGTATTTTTTTACATATTTCATAAAACCACTGATCACAACTGACGCATCTTTCACCATGCTAGTCGTCCTCGAAATTTCCTGATCAATATTCGCACAAATCATTAGGCTTTTCATTCGGCTTTTCTTCAAGCACAGATCTTCTTCATTTGGCTCCTGAAGATGATGCTGTTTTGTTCTCTACCTCTTTTAACTCACTTGAGAGGCTGAAAATGTCATTCTCATTGACTGCTGCTTTGGTCCCTTCTGGTTCTCGTCGAACTTGCCAAGAAAAAGACGAGCTTTCTCTTCGCAGTTTTCATTTGTTTAAGACACAATCAACTGTTTCTTTCATATCATTTATATTGTGTTTCTTTCCACATTTGATTGTCATCTGTTCTCGACATGTACAATATATCAGAGATCCTATGAATACACACACACATATTTTACGTTTCATGCATTTTATATTTCTTCCACTAGAGTGTGTTGTTATAGCATAGAAAAAATTTAAAGGAGAAAAAAATGGCCTCGTGGAATGAGGAAAACGCTAAGAAAATAACCTCCCAAGATAACGCTTTTTTACATAATCAGTGCATTGATAGGCATATATTTTTCACCGAGAAGTATACAATGACACAAAACAATTTGGACCACAAAACACAGCAAAAAAAAAAACTCTTCTTTTTTAACAAAGGAAATCAGATGGTGTATTCACTCACGAATTCAAAGCTACAGATCTCACAACTCTTCAAGTAGTTTCCAAAAAATCCGCTCACAGTGCAAGAGCGTAGTGAACAAAATCTGTGTTATAGTACACCTTCTGTCATTTATACTATACCATAAAAATTACACTCATCGCTGATATAATTTCGTGGTAAATTTAAAAAGAAATATCACGAAATTAGCCATATCACCAAATTAGCCAAGTTTTCCCTAATTAACAGTGTCATTTCTAAGATAAGACACTATTTTTAAAACTGCACCCTTTAAGGGGTTAGGTACAGCTTATAGCAGTAAAACGTTTGGAAATATTAAACATTTTTTTTCCTCCATTACTGTATCTTGTACAATAATGAAAATTGGTATGTGTAAAACACTGTCCTTCTGCTATATGAAAAAATATTTTTACTACTTAAAAAAATTATTTATCTATATTTTTTTCAAAATTCATAGTGGTGGTAGTTCACAGTGCAGTAATGAAGCTTTTCCCTCATAACTCATAAACTTGTTAACTTTTCCACATTCCCTCTCTCTTATTTTATTGCTGAAACTCATGTTTACAATATCATGCTCTTTCAACTACATTCCTTAATAAATAACATTTTATTTATTTTGTGTTAGATGAAAATACTGATACTTGACCATTTTTTAATGAATGTATTTTTAATCAGACAATCTATCAAAGATAGAGAAGTGATCTTGCATCATATTGTAGATATGACGTGCATAAATACACACAAAAAACTTCATCATAGAATGTTGGATAGTTTTTGAGTTACGAGGGAAACGCTTCATCACTGCTCAGTGAATTGAATTTTGAAAAAAGAAAAAAATGTAAATATTTTTTTTTTAAATCGTAAGAATATTTTTATCACGTAGCAGAAAGACAGTGTTTTACACATACTAATTTTCATTACTGCACAAGATACAATAATGGAGGGAAAAAATGTTGAATATTTCCAAAATTTTATTGCTGTAAGCTGTACCTAACCCCTTAATGGAATAAACGAAAAGAATAGTTACGTTACATACTATAAATGTAACTAAAGTGCAATTTTAGGTCTATCCATATTCAAGGGAACTTAAATCTCCTAAATAACTTAATCTTGAGTATAACTTAAGTGGCGTGGGTTTGTATCTAAAAAGGTAATTTCAATATCCTGAAAACGATGTTCTAATTTAGATCGTGTTTATACTCTAAGATTTTTTCAAATGTCCTGAATAAATTGACCTTGGGATGTAATTTAAATGAAGTTGCATTTTCCCTATTTTTTAAAGATCAGTTTAACTTTTTTAATATATAATCTTGTCCATATAACAGTGATACTATGTACTGTATTATTAAAGTAAGAAAGGATATATATTTAAATGATCTAGGCGTGCATAGCGACCGGTTCGTTACCTAGACAACAGCGAATGTTAAAGTGGAAAATCGCACTTAGAATATATTCCTTTTGTCACCTTGGCTTGATAGAGAGATTGTTTAATTGTGATCAAGTGGAAGGTTAGCCTTGAAGTAGCTAAATATGGTAAAGTTCTCCCTGGAAATTATGCACCATGACATTAAGGCGTGTAAGAGGAGACGGATCTGAAATCCCATCCATTCTTCACAACTGCACGTGAATGTCATACCACACGCCGCATTCATTTAATAGGAAGGTAAGTTTTACCCAGGGAATTTTCAAAGAAAGTAGAACGAGGAAATGGCTTTAAAATCCATATTACGTAGCACCCTTACTGTAAAATGATTTTAACCAATAGCGTGCCATTGATATACAGTTCATTCTTTACGATGAGCTATTCACATAGGCCTATGACTGTTCAATATGCTTAAGGGGAGAGGATGGTATTTTTTGGTGAAAAATGAGTAAATAAAAAAAAATTCTTTAAAATACTCTGTGATATGTGTAGAATGCATAACATAACATTGTGTGGGTATTTGTGCCCTTATCGGATGTTGAGTCGCCATTTTAAAACTTCCTGCGTTATGGATTTTTAAATCACTCGCCCACTTTTATTGTTGTTTCCGGTAAATTAAATTTTCAAAAACAATTTTTTTTCTTTAAAATACCCTTTGATATGTGTGGAATGCATTGCATAACATTTTGTGGGTATTTGTGCCCTTATCGGATGTTGAGACGTCATTTTTAAACTTCCTGCGCTATGGATTTTTAAATCACACGCCCGCTTTTATCGGTTTCCAGTAACTTAATTTTTTTACTACATTGCCAGACAAAAAGGGATATAATTTCTGGACTATTAAAGATACATGCATGAAATTTAGAACACACATTCTTTAGACTATTAGGAAACTTTTCTCTGCAACATAATTTTGTTAATTGATTTCATTTAAAAAAATACGTCCGTTTGTTTGCAAGAAAGGAAATCAGAAAATTGTTATTAAATTTTAATTGTTTATTTTACAAACGTAGGAACTAATATCAAAATTCTGTTACAGACAGTTTGTAGAACATGCTTTTGCAAATACATTTCAAAAAACTGTTTGAATCTATCTTTAAAAACGGTTTAGATATATCGCTTTTAGTACAATCCTGCATTGGGTATATTTTTTTTTTCAAATTTGGGCCCCGAAATAATTTTTTTTTTCAAAATATTTTTATTTGGTTGAGTTGTCACAGCTATGAGCTCTCTACACACAAAAAATTAATATTTTACACCAATTAGGAAAAAAGTTTAAAAAAATACCATCCTCTCCCCTTAAGAGACAAAACCATCCCAAGCGTAGAAGTGAAACGATAAATAAGTAAAAAAAATCATAAAACAACATATTTTGAACACGAGAATGTAGTTAAAAATATCATTATCCGACAAAGGTTCTTATTGTCTTTTTTGGCTTCACCCCTGTTAATAAAACAGACTTTGAATGATCCCAAATCTCATGTCTATTAAAACATGATGTGATTCTTAAAATCTGGTTCACTATGAAATGAGAATCTATGTAGGCCTTTAACATGAACACGAAGTCTGTCTTTATGTGACATAATGAGCCTCATATAGCCCTACAACATCCACGAGGAACCAGGTTTACCAACCGTCCCGATTATAAACAAACTGCCCCATGTCCTAATACCGTTTTTTCAAGAGAGCAAATTATCCGATTTTATGAATAAAATATATACTAACTTTTGTCAAACTCTCGGTTAGCTGGATGACTAAATTTGCTGAGATTTCTTGAGACCGAAGTGGGGAAAAAGTTTTAAATTCTTTTAATTCTGTTTTCTACAGATCCATTGTCGAAAAGTTTAAAAATACTTTTAATTCTGCTTTCTGCAGATCCTCCAATGCAAAACATTTCCATGGTTTTTATTTTACTAGTGTCGTAAAACATTTCAAGGAGTTTTACTTGACTAGTTTTCCAAAACATTTCCATGTATTTCATTCCTTTACTGTCGCAAAAACATTTCCATGGTTTTTATTTTTCTAGTATCGCAAAATATTTCGATGGTTTTTAGTTCTCTAGTGTCTCAAAACATTTCCATGGATTCATTCCTCTAGTATTGGAAGGCATTTCCATGGTTTTTATTTTTATAATATCGTAAAACATTTCCATAGTTTTTATTTTTCTAGTATCGCAAAATATTTCGATGGTTTTACTTCTCTAGTGTCTCAAAACATTTCCATGGATTCATTCCTCTAGTATTGGAAGAAATTTCCATGGTTTTTATTTTTATAATATCGTAAAACATTTTCATGATAGGGTAAACATTGGTAATTTCGTGGCAGTGGTTATTTTGTGATACTTTTTCTTTGCTCTTTCGAGAACTAACCAATGGTGTTTACGAGATCCAAATTTCCGCCAAGGGATTGCAGATGTTGTCCAGATTCCAGAAATGTACAGCTACGCTTTGTGTGACCATTGTAGCTGCTTCAGTGAGCTTTTATGTTTGGAGAGAGCAAGTTAGCGTCGACTTCTCAAGCGTACAAATTTTGTGGATGTTTGTAATTACATTACAGGCTTATTACTAAAGGTAAGCATATGATATTTGGTACAAAGATTTATTATATCTTATTGAAATTTTAGGAAATGTTTTTTGGAATTTTAGATATATTTGTAGTCGCCATATAGGCTTAGCTTTACTGATAGAAATCTTAGCTGTTTGAGGCGAAATTTTGTTGAGTATTAAGCGTTACATTTTATATTATTTTAAAAATTGTATTACATTACGAATTTTAGAAATCTGAAGATAAGATGTGATAACAAAAAAGAAAAGGGGGACACAATGGGTTCAGTGTAGCTTCTGTTTGATTTGTTATCATGCTAAGTGTCAATGATAAGTGCTAGATGATTTACTTGCAAGAATTGTGACAGAAGATGGAACATGGCTCCACCATTTTGGACCGGAGACAGAGGCAGACAATGGAGTGGTATCATGCAAATTCACCAAAGAAATAGAAATTCAAAAGTGCATCTTCGGCAGGAAAAGTTATGGCTACTGTGTTTTTCGATTCAGGAGGACTCTTGCTTGTGGACATCATGCCACACAGAACCACCATTAATTCTGACGCTTATGTTGCAACTCTCAAGAAACTTCAAGCTCGACTGAGTCGTGTTCGACGACATCGGGAGAAGGAGGATGTTCTGCTATTGCACGACAACGCACAGCCATATGTCAGTCCCAAGACCACAGACCAGATCAGAAAATTCGGATAGACAACACTGAAACATCCGCCTTACAGTCCTGAACTGGCACCATACGATTACCATCTCTTTGATAAACTGAAGGATCCCTTCTCGGAACGAGGTTAGAAGATGACTCCCTTGTGCACGCTGCTAAAGAGTGGCTCAGACGTGTTGGTCCAGACTTTTACCGTGCTGGTCTACAGGCCTTCGTTCCTAGGTTACATAAGGCAGTTGAAAGGGACGGGGATTATGTAGAAAAGTGGCATTTTGTTCCTAAAGAATGTATCTACATTCTGTGAAAATAGCAAAGCTGTAGGATAAAAATATAATTTTTAAACAAATGTTATGCATTACTTTTGGAGTTACCCTAGTAATATAGGCTATAGTATAGTCCGTAATAAGTGTTCACCCTTTCAGGGCAAAGAAGATTCTTTTTCAATTTCAATTTTTACTTTGATTTCGTTCTTATTATGTGTTGATATGTATTTCTATGTTTTCTTGCTATGAATATTAGACGGAATTACTATGTTTGAAGTTTTCTAACAATAAATGAGAATTTAATTTGACTTTAATGAATTTTTCCACAATTCTTCTACCTCTCACGAAATCATCAATGTAATATCACGAAATTACCAAGGTTATCACGAAATAACCAACCTTTTAGCTTAAGTTGTAAAAGTGGTTTTTGGCACTTGTTCAAGAAAGTGTCCAATCTTTTATGTGTCCAGATTTGTACAGCTAATTATCGTCTTTTAGATTAAAAAATCGGAATAAGGATATATTTACACATTTGCATTTTATATTAATTTTCATGAAATTATCACGAAATTACCCATGTTTACCCTATTTATTTTTCTAGTATCGCAAAATATTTCGATGATTTTACTTCTCTAGTGTCTCAAAACATTTCCATGGTTTCATTCCTCTAGTATTGGAAGACATTTCCATGGTTTTTATTTTTATAATATCGTAAAACATTTCCATAGTTTTTATTTTTCTAGTATCGCAAAATATTTCGATGGTTTTTACTTCTGCAGTGTCTCAAAACATGTCCTTGGTTTCATTCCTATAGTATTGGAAGACATTTCCATGGTTTTTATTTTTCTAGTATCGCAAAATATTTCGATGGTTTTACTTCTCTAGTGTCTCAAAACATTTCCATGGTTTCATTCCTCTAGTATTGGAAGAAATTTCCATGGTTTTATTTTTCTAGTATCGTAAAACATTTTCATGGTTTTTATTTTTCTAGTATCGCAAAATATTTCGATGGTTTTACTTCTCTAGTGTCTCAAAACATTTCCATGGTTTCATTCCTCTAGTATTGGAAGAAATTTCCATGGTTTTATTTTTCTAGTATCGTAAAACATTTTCATGGTTTTTATTTTTCTAGTATCGCAGAATATTTTGATGGTTTTTACTTCTCTAGAATCGCAAACCACTTTCATGGATTCATTCCTCTAGTATTCAAAGATATCAGGATGAAAACGAGAAGCAGAGGACGAGAATATGAAAATTTTTTATTCACAATAAACCGAGAACGTAGACGACTATGCATATCGATATGTATGTCAATAACGATATGTAAAGTCGATATTAACGCATTCTGATGTTATTTATGTATAATTGACCTTTGGCGTTCTCTCATGAGTACAAGGCAGCCAACATAAACACAGGTTAACCAACTTCGAAATTTCAACTGAAACATTTCATTAGGTACGGTATTATAAATATGCCCATGCATCTTTATTATCACAACTTATTTTAAGTCTACCATAACGTAAAATAATTAGAGAAGAAGCATTTGTAATAGAACAAAAATGAACACAACATTAGTTATTGAATTAAAGCATGAATATGTAGTGTGTAATGCAACCAATACAGTAATAAAATATGATTCGCTTCCGATCGGTGTTCAAAGATGCAACTATTGAAAGCCACGTATTCTCCTTAATTTTCTCATCTTTATACGAGGCGCGCCGCTTATCGTAAACGTGAGGATTTTCCTCAACACTCAATATTAGAATCTCATCAAATAAAACTTGCTTCCATGATGCACAGCAAAGAACAAAATAATGCATAGGTTATGTCACGGTCTTCTTGCTACAAAATATACGACGACAAAATAGCTTTCAGATGGCAATAGAATGAATCTAGTGGGCTGTGATCGGAAACGTGAACGCCAAAGTTGAAACTTGGCCAACTCTCCGTTCCCGATCTCGGGCTCCGGCAAGCTTTTCGTTAATTGTGAATGCTCACATTTAAATGCACACATTTTAACAATTTTACCGTTTTCGTTTTCGTTCCGATTCTCGTTTCCGGTTTATTGTGAACGAGCCTTAAGTGGGGATGGTAAGTAAAAGGGAAGAAATAACGTTATACGTATGATGAAGTATGTGTCATCTCCATGACACCAGTTACTTATTTCTCAATCTCGTAGTAGGAGGACAAATGTGTGATTCCGGCGTGTCATCGAGTATTTCAAGGCCTGGCTGTGACAGGTACCAAATTCTGTACAATCAGCTTATGACACATGCACCCGCATCCTGAAGTCATCTGAGTGGATATCTTGGAACATGCCATTTCTCATGAATGCAGCAATAATAGCAGAACGCTACGCTACAAAACAGCTGTTCTTAGTAACAGTAGGACGTAACTTGTTATATAATTGCTTGTTCGGTCTTAATTTTCAATTAAGACAAGTATTCTAACGAGGTTTGCATGTTCACACGTGCAGCGATTCCTATATTGGTTCTTAACCAGATTCTAACAATAGTATTCGAGTGTTGTGTGGTTAGGAAATTATAGCATGGCGCGACCGAATGTGTTTTTCAGTGATGCCTAATCCGATGTATGTATTTATTTACACTGCAAGTGGGCAAGCACCCGGTGGCAGTGGTATATACAATATTAACAATACACAATAAAATGATAACCAATACATAATAAAATTTACAATATACAATACAATTTTACAACACATATACAATTTTACACACAATACAATAATAATACATAATACAATTTAACACAATAATAATAAAACGTAAAATAAAATACCTCATTTTACAATACAACCTACATAATTATCTGTAGGTCCTACATAAGTTTCAATAGTCTTTCACTTTACTCTCATCTCATTCCCTGTAGTGGCACTATGACGCATTTCACTGACACTTTAGCACACATTTCACTGACACTCTGTAACACATTTCACTGACACTATAGAACACATTTCATTGACGTTATAAATTATCACTGATCGGAACTATTCACTGCACTGTAAAACCATAACTTCACTGACTCACCTCGCTTCACTGATACAACAGTTCAAATAAGTCAAATAATTACACCCTTATGCATACTTATAAACAGAACTACATTTAAACTAAACATTTCTAGTCTAAGGCCCTCTTACACGCTAGTTTTAAATAATTTACAATTCAAACCAAGGAAGTAAACTCGTCAGCCTAGATAAATACATGTCACCTTAAAAAAATTAAATGTTGAATGTCACCTTAATTTTAATTTTCACTTTATATACAACTTTTTAAATTATTCTTGAATCTCCTTAAGGAAGGACAGCCCTGAAAGACCGCTGCAGGTATGTCATTCCAATCATTTATAGTTCTAACTAATCATTTATAGTTCTATAGTTCTGTGTCTGGATTCCACAGTAATGACAGCAATCTTAACTTCATTGCTCATTTTGATGACGCCTACGAACATGAACAAAGGGTAGAAATGCGAGAAAGATAGTCAATTAAACTGAAGACTCGCGAAATATCCTCCCAGTAATATGAAATAATTTAGTAATGTTTGAAATGTAAGTAGACAACACAAATAATCATAAGTACACCTCAACAACTTTAATGGATCATTCATTAAATAGTCCATTTCAATTTCTTCTGTCCGTGTATGTCAATGCGTAATGCAATAACACATCAATGGAAAATTAGTTAAAATTGCAGCTAAAACAGAACATAATGAAACTTGGACTTTTCTTGGCCGTATGAAGTAAATTGCAGTTGTTTTAATACCGCTTTGATTGCGACTTTAGTTTCCATATTTAAGACTTCTCATTCGCAAGAAATATAACATAAATGCTGGATATTTCATAACTAAATTACAGCTAATTCTGTTAGAGTTACTGTTTTTGCAAAGTAGTGAGAGAAATTAAGTTAACCAAGAAGAACTTGGTCTCCTAGGCACACGGCAAGCGTCTCTGCGTAATTGATGTACCATAATTCCTTGTAATTTATTTAATGTTGAATATCCACGTTTTGTGTCTCGTAATATTTAAGACTGGCAATGATAACTAAAAATTGTCATTGAGGTAACCGAAAAAAAGAAACGTCATCTCGGTGTCAAAGGACTAATCGAATGTATTTTGTCACATATTATTTTTAATAGTAGTTTTTATGCAAATGAAGTAAAGTCAACATCATCGTCGTCTTTTTTTTTTTTGGGATTCCCGCCAAGAGCCATGCTAAACGCTCTGCATAAACCACGAGGAAAAAAAAATTGAACATCCATAGGTACGCTAGATTGATCCCTTCGAAACCGGATGAGATTCAGGGCAAAGTTGAACTCTCTGTAATTAAGTAGCTTTTATGCAAGTCTATGAGGTTCAATTTTTCATACAATCTGTGTTCTTCGCAATTTTGAAGAGTTCCTATATTTTGTCAACAACATTTTCTTAATATCTGGTATTAGATAAAAAAAAAGTTACTATATAACCATAGAAAATAAATAGAGTAACTTTCCAAGCTGATATTCTTTCATTTTTTCCTTCTTACCACTATCACTTGAAAACGTAGCATTTCAGGAAATTATTTTATTAAGAAAAAATATTAATTCCATGCCCTCTAACACATCAGAAAATTAAAAAGAGTTATTCTGTTGCATCCTATATATTGAACTTATGTGTATCTGCCTTCATTTCTCTCTTTCATCCATGACCTAAGTATCCTGAAGTCCATTTCAGGAATCTTATGTCTGTTGCGTCTATAATCTTCTCATTCCAGCTCTTTTAAACATATTAAGAAGTACTAATTTAATTATGACACATTCTATATGAGACACAAATGATTTAAAGTAACAAATATCAACCAGAAATAGATTTTTGGGTTTTCCGCCGTATTCTTGAAATTAATCTTAAGGACACGGTGGTGTAAGCAATACCTTAAAGTCTACTTCTGATCACATTAACAGTAAAAGCCTAAAAACACATAGGATGAAAAAGAGTAACGGAACGGAGAAAAATTATCTCCGGCGCCGGGATTTGAACCCGGGTTTTCAGCTCTACGTGCTGATGCTTTATCCACTAAGCCACACCGGATACGCACCCCGGCGTCGGACAGAATTGTCTTAGATTAAGCTCCAACTCTTGGGTTCCCTCTAGTGGCCGCCCTCTGCACTACGTCATAGATGTCTATGAACGTAGGACCGAAGTCCACACATGTGCTGAGGTGCACTCGTTATGAGTGACTAGTTGGCCGGGATCCGACGGAATAAGCGCCGTCTTAAATCACGAGGTGATTTACGCATATCATATATATATATATATATATATATATATATATATATATATATATATATATATATAATTTTAATGTACCATGTGTGGACTTCAGTCCTACGTTCATAGACATCTATGACGTAGTGCAGAGGGCGGCCACTAGAGGGAACCCAAGAGTAGGAACTTAATCTGAGACGATTCTGTCCGACGCCGGGGTGGGTATCCGGTGTGGCTTAGTGGATAAAGCATCAGCACGTAGAGCTGAAAACCCGGGTTCAAATCCCGGCGCCGGAGAAAATTTTTCTCCGTTCCATTACTCTTTCATCGTATGATGACGCAGAATATCTGCATGGAAATATCATATGTAATTCGGTACATTAAAATCTATACTAACAATAAATCTGTAGCCGAAATTTTTCTGGTAATTTTCGATTTTCCAAAAATAATTGGTCCTAACATATATAATTAACCACCCTGAAACCGAAAATCGCTTTTTTGAAATTTTTGTTTGTATGTCTGTCTGTCTGTCTGTCTGTCTGTATGTTTGTTACCTTTTCACGCGATAATGGCGGAACGGATTTCGATGAAAATTGGAATATAAATTAAGTTCGTCGTAACTTAGATTATAGGCTATATGGCATTCAAAATACATTCTTTAAAAGGGGGGTTATAAGGGGGCCTGAATTAAATAAATCGAAATATCTCGCTTATTATTGATTTTTATGAAAAATGTTACATAATAAAAATTTCTTTAAAAATAATTTCCGATAAGTTTTATTCTTTGAAACATTTTGATAGGACTGATATTTAATGAGATAAATGAGTTTTAAAATTAAAATAACTGCCATCTAAGGCCGTGTAATGAATTAAAAAACAAATGACTTCGTCTATAAGGGGCCTTGGACAGCAACAATCGAAAGCTATGAAAGATAGCCTACAGATAATGTTTCTGCTTTTCTATGAAGTAATATCGGAAGCTAAATTAACCGATTTGTATAATTAATTATTATTTCACCATTGGAAAGTGTAGTTTCTCTAGATGGACATAATGCTATAATGTTATTACAGTAACTTCTGAATGAATCGAGGACAGGTAAGATTAAAATAGATTCTTATGCACAGAAAACTTGATAGGCTATTCTGTACATCCGTTTCCTGTATTTCCTAAACTAATTTTTATGACCAAATGAGTGGTCTCTGGATCAAAATGATCGCATTTTAATTTTTTAATTAAATTTAAATTAAGTAACATAATAAACGATTTATCCTTCTATCAAACACGAATGTTCCCTGGATCAAATGTTCTATTTTAATTATATAATTACTTTATATTTATTTCTAACGGGTGCAGCGGAGCGCACGGGTACGGCTAGTAATATATAAAAACACATACGCCTATGAAACAAATCGAGCTTAGGTTGTTGTTGTTGTTTAGTGAACTGTCCACAGGTTTCAACCTCACAAGTGAGACCAATAAGGTAACTAAGCCAGGAGATGATGAGGTAAGGTGGGAATTTATATTAGCCCAATGCAATTAATTGACAATGTGAAGTTCTTGAGAACGCATTTTACTTCAGTTTTTTAGTTCGTTGTGTTGCCGGCAGGATGTGTAGCAGGAGTGGGGGAGAGAGAAGGTTACAGAATAAAGACCAATGCAATATTCACGCCACTATGCGGAGGTGAGGAGTAGACTTGACGCTTTCAAGGCATGGCTGTACTGGGCATCCAACTCAAGACCACCCACCTGCAGCCAATCGCTAAACCAACTTCCATAAGGTGCACTGTTCATGATGTGCTGGATTTTCGTAAGCCCTAATGTTAAGAAAACGGGACGGACAGTTCAGTTATCAAATCAAGATTTCAGGTATAACTCCCTGTAAAGTTGATTTGAATAATTTCGAGGGAAAAATTGTTCCGGAGCCGGGTATAAAGTTTAAAGTACCAACGCTCTACCACTGAGCTACCCGGGAACTCTAACCGACACCGATCCAACTTTTCCCTCTATATCCACAGACCTCAAAGTGGGCTGACAACCGTCAAGCCACCAACTTCGAGTGCACACTACTGTAACTCCACAATTTAAGTCACACGGAGTTAGTGTGCACTCGAAGTTGGTTGCTTGACGGTTGTCAGCCCACTTTGAGGTCTGTGGATATAGAGGGAAAAGTTGGATCGGTGTCGGTTAGAGTTCCCGGGTAGCTCAGTGGTAGAGCTTTGGTACGTTAAACCAAAGGTCCCGGGTTCGATACCCGGCTCCGGAACAATTTTTCCCTCGAAATTATTCAGTTCAGTTATCAGATTTATCCTGTTCAACAGGAGGCTTTATCGATAGCATACTTTGTCACTGCCACGTCTTTCCTAGCTAATAATATCATCACTATCATCAATATCAATGTCATTTCAACGTCATAGTTATCATCGTAATCACTTTCATCATCCTCGTTGTCAAAATAATGATCATTATTTTCATCAGTCTAAGAGTCCAGATGTTTGGCAAAATGCCTTTTCTACTGGATGAAGTAAATCATTATTCTCATAGGCCTATAAATGTTATAGAGCCCATTTTTATTTTGCCTTTTTAAAGTGTTTTTACTATAATAAACGCCCTTTTTTGTCATTTTAAAGCAATTGTTTATTTGCAATTTTCTAATTATAGTCGCTACGCTGTTATTCCCGGCGTGACTCCTCCTCTTTGCTTACGTCTTAGGAAGTGAAGGCTCTATAAAGTCTAGGTAGTTAGTATCGTTCGCCATTTTTGTTCTTTCGTTGCCGAGCTACCATACGAGGAATCTATTTGCCACACCGTTAAACATTATCATGTCGTAGCTCCTATGATAATAAATCAAACGAACTGTAATTCAACACATAATTGGGCGGCAAATAACGTCCTCGTGTGCTTTCTGCGAACGCCAACGAAAGAGCCAAAATGGCGGGCGATTATATTAAGTATTTATCGAGCCTTAAGAAATGAATAACGTCGTCCTCAGCGAATCACAAGACGCACACGTTTAAATGTAGCCGACCTGCAACGCGATTGGCTGCCGGAAATTAAAGCGACGGGACTATATAATTGCAATGTAATGTGTATGAAATTTAAATATTTGAAACAATGACTAACTTTACTAAAAATAGTAAATAAAAGTAATTTATTTCGGTGCTTAATCTGCTAATAATCGTGCTTTAATACTATTGGTGTTATATGAATAATAATGATCGACAATCCACAGTTACAAATATAATATTGCCATGTCTTCAAGATATCAACAATCAGCTTTATAATTTTAAATATTAAGCTCGTTGTCATAGAAGTTGTCACGTAGCATTTTCAATTGTTTGCTTTCATATTTTCAAATCTTACAGTTACAATTTTGTGCTACACGTGTTTATTATTGTAGGAGAAAGGAACAGTCAGTTATTGTCGGGTAGTGATGGGCGAAGTTGTTCTTTTCCCGGAACAGTTCCGACGGTTCCGGTTCCGAAAAAATACTATGTTCCAAATAACAGTTCCTAAATAACAGTCACCAGTGGTGATGAGTCGGAGTCGTTGAGTCGTTCAAACGAACGGTACAGTACCCTCCCTCTTCACCATAGACAAATAACACCATGCAGCTCACACTGGAGCACTCATAGGCATGACATAGTACACATTCTTATCTATAGATGGCACTGCAATGCACATTCGAATCGATTTTGGAAAATTGCTGTGCATGCGGACAGAACTCAAAAGCTTAATGTTAGTAATTAGTCCAGGGAACGGATTTATATGGACTAAAAATATATGAAATATGTAAATATATATGTAGTTATTTTTACCAAAATATGGAATTAAATATGGATTTTTACCAAAATATGGAATTAAATATGGACTTAAAATTATAAAAAAATGACTATGTACGTTAAATATTGGTACATTTTAATCAAACTAAACAAAAAATATAATGGACGTACCTTATCTTCCAATGTAGTTTCAACAAAACACAATTTTTATTGTCTGTTACCATAACAATAGGTTACAAACATTTCTTTCAAGTGCTGAAAAGTGAATCTTCTTCTATTGTCTCTGAGGATAGATTTATACTGACTAAAAGAGCGTTCGACGTCACAAGAAGTAACTGGTACATAATTCAATTTCACAATGTCTGCTGGGGATAAGTCCAAGTTAATCTTCACTGTTGATTCACCACTCATCACAGCAACAACCTTTTGTAGTTCTTCATATCCAGGGTTTTTTGAAAGTACAGTGTCCACCTTAGCTCTTACTGCATCTGCAACTTTACCTCTACCACGATTCAGTTGTTCCACAGTACTATTTATAATTTCAAAACTTTCAGATAGTGAAAGGTGCCTATTTTGGAGACTTTTGAGCGTTTTTATGATGCATGAAAATGTATGCTGAATGTGAGCTAAGTCATTCTTCACACTTATGTCACAGGTAACTGTTTTCGCAGTATCAATTGAGACTGCATCTTCAGAGTCCAATGCAAGGAGAACATTGTTAATAGAGTCTATATGTTCGGCATAATATTCAACTGCTTCTAGCCATGTACCCCATCTAGTTAAAATTGGCTTTGGTGGCAATGGAATTTCAGGGTACATTTCTTTCAACACGTTAACTCTACTGGGAGCTTTGAGAAATACTTTTTTCACTGATGAAATCAACAAATCTACTTTAGGGAAATTGTCTCTGACCACTTCTGCCACACGATGAAATGCATGCGCCACACAAGTAAAATGAGTCAATTTAGGATATACAACAGATAATGCTTGTCCAGCTTTGACCATATAAGGGGCAGCATCGCTAATAAAGAATAACACATTATCGTACATAATACCCTTTGGCCACAGGATACCCATAGCTTCGTTGAACAGTTTAACTATAGTTTTGTTATTGCACTTTTCTAGAACATCACAATGTAAAAGAATTCGTTCAGAATATTGTTCACTTAACAAACCGAGAACTACATTACCAACAAGTCTACCTTCTTTGTCGGGAGTCTCATCAATGGAAACCCAAATTGAACTATCTTTAATTTCATCTCTTATCTTCTGTATTGTCTCATCGTAGATGGATGGAGCATACGTCTTCCTAAGTGTTGACTCATCCGGGATTGTATGTTGAGTATATTTTTCAAGGAATTCCCTGAAGACCTTATTCTTTAGTTTGTAGAGAGGAATATCAGCAGAGATGAGAGAACGGCACAGGTCGATGTTAAACTCAGATCTTACATTCGATGTTGTTGGTTGTGTTAAAAACAATTGTCTCTGCTTGGAATTTAGTTGTTTGTTGGCCTGATGTTTACTAGTTGTAATGTGTTGTTGCACCAGGAACTTTTGTGTAGATGATACTGCACACTGACACAAATTACAAAATAATATTTTATTGTCAGTTGATAAACCATCTTCTTTAAATTCTGAAATGTAACTTGTTAGTTTTGATTTTAAATTGACTGAATGACGTACTTTTGGCATATTTACCGTCTTTATAGTATGATTTACAAAACTGAACCTATGTGTACTCTGACTGGCATTTAACTGTTGAGCTGCACAACTGAAGTCTGTTAAAAATTTTAAATTAAATTAATACAGTTTTGTAACTTACTTTCCCATTGTTGATAGGACTGCTAATTTTCAAATAACTCTGATGTTAAAGGGATTACTGAACATGTGTTTAAATCTCTATTGTTGAAATGTATTTTTAAAAGTTAATGGAATTTTGTTTTGTTTTATTGTTAAACCTAATATAATATGGACTGTTTTATATGAAATATGGAAAATATATGGAAATTAACGAAAATATGTACTAAACTCTAAAATATGGAAAAATATGGAAAATAAAAGTAGGATTTTTCAACCCTACACATTGTGAAACATAAAGATAATGCAAAATATAAATTATATTAGCTTTATAAGTAAATATGTATTTACATATAAATCCTTTCCCTGCCTAATTACACAGCTGTTGACTACAAGGACAGAATACAACACTTTGTTTTCGTACATAAAGTTATAAAGACATGGTAGCCAACTAAAAAAAAATAACATAACATTTAAAACATATGGTATGTAATTTCTGTTCTCTCTATTACATAATAAAAAAAACAAATCATTAATTTTTATTTTTACTTTTCTTAATGCACAGTTATAATAATAATAATAATAATAATAATAATAATAATAATAATAATAATAAATATTACAATTTCATAAATAAAAAATATATATATTGGCAGTACTGAAACCTGGAAACCCCGCAGTGGGTTAGTAAAATGTTGGAATCGCATCTTTACCAAAGTGTAATTTAAACTTCGCATTAAACCTCGCTCTCCAAATCAGTACTTATATGGGTAGTTTCCAACAAATAATGCTACAACATTTTTGTCGTTCTTTGATAACAGAGAAGATAGCACAAAAACTTGTGCTTGTCAGACTTAACCTCAACAAACGACATACAGACATTGTAACTAAACCACTCATTACCATTTACGACTTTAACCTTTGTATAGCTGATCAATGAATTAATAATAGTATGCGTACTTTATGACTTTGTAGAATGTTTATAAAACAGAATTAGTCAACTAATGGTGAAATAAACCATAAAGCGGGAATCAATATTACAGATTATTGAATACTTACTATAACATTACAGATGATTGGCCAGTCTTACAAATGTTGATATTAAAGATAGCGCCACCGCAAGGATTTCAATGTCCATGCGCCCCCCTCCAACCACGTGAGAGTTTCAAGTACAGTGTAACTGCAGCTGTCGTTGGTTCATCGGAACAAGCTCCGACGTTCCGACTGTTATCTCGGAGTCGGAACATACCTTGTGCAACGCGGTACTGCAAGCCCGCAACAGCTGGGCAAGTGAGCAGCTCGGAGTCGGAACACTGTTATTTCGGAACAGGAGGTTCTGACCTACTGTTCATTTTTGCAACAGTTCCGAGGGAGTCGGAACATACCTTGTGCCACGCGGTACTGCGAGCCCGCAACAGTTGGCAAGTGAGCAGCTCGGAGTCGGAACACTGTTATTTCGGAACAGGAGGTTCCGACCTACTGTTCATTTTTGCAACAGTTCCGAGACCGGAACAGTTCCAAAATAACTGTTGTGTTATTTTTTACCCATCTCTATTGTCGGGTGACAGAAGGTATAAGATCGGTTAGCTAGAATGCCTAAATTCAGTAAACCATTGAAAAGTAAACTTCATGCTTACGTTAGTGAATTAGGTGCCCATGTGTTTTCAACCGATGGAACAATTTTGTTATGTAGGCACAATACGAAATATGGAAGCAGTTTTGGGATACTGAAAGCGGTTTTCCCATTACCAGAATAACCCAGCGAAAGAACGACTGTCTTTTCCTTTGTCTCCTAAAAATTACAGCATTTAAACATTGTGGAAGATTGCCTGTTTCCAAGCATATTGTATGTTACATTTTGAAGCGGAAATTACAATAAATTTGGACAGATTTGGGAAACAATGAATAGGCTAGCTACTGAAAATAATATAACTTATTTCATTTATAGAATGTTTTATTTTCGCTGGCAGAGTTTTATTTATTTGTTTGTTTATTTATTTACTTATTTATGTCTATAACAGGTCAAAGCCCCAATTACAATAGACAGTACAGATATTTGTTTAAAACATTTGCAGATAACATGAAAAAAGAGAAAACAGATACAAATGCAAGATGCAAGCGCAAATACAAATTAAAAATGAAAAATGAAAAAAAAAAAAAAAAAACAGACAAATAGGTAGTACCTAAATAAAAGACATAGATATACTGTAGATATAAATGAAAAATACAAAATAAAAATAAATTAAAAATAGGTAAGTATAGGTATCATAGCCAGAAATGTAAAATGTAGCTATAAATGGCAAATTATAGAGTAAAAAATAGATAGCAATATTATTTAAAATCAACTACCTTCATTATATTAATAAGAAAATGTTTATATTTCATGTAAGAAATGCTGAAATCTAGGTCCCATGTTTTACATATTTCATTGAAATTTGAACACATTTTTAACACTGGTGAATTTTTATGTGCTGAAGTATTTGGTTTTTTATAATATAAAACTTGACGATTTCGCAAATGTGATGTTCTAGCGTTAATCTGGATTTGTGATAATATTTCGCTATTATCCAGTAGACCGTTGAATATCTTATATAACAAAAGTTGCTCACCAAGTAATCTCCGACTTCCAAGAGACATTAAATTTAATTCAGCAAGTAGATTGTTGTACGAAATTTTGTTATGGAGGGCCGAATAATGATATTTTATAAAATACAGATATCTTGGGAATTGTTTTTGAATTTTTAAAATTTGATTACTATATAATTTGCAAGTGGGTGACCAAATTAAAACAGAGTGTCAAAGTCGAAGTGTTTCGTAAAGTTTTTGAATTTCTAATAATAAAACTCAGATTTCTAAAAGCAGTATTTGTTATATTAAATATGTCATTATGAAAAGTCAAATTATGATTAATAGTTACACCGAGATCTTTTACACAATATATTCATTGTAATGGTTCATCATTCATTGTATAATTACCTCTTAAATAAGATGTAGTTACGGCCTTAAGTTCTTCTCTTCCACTCAACCAGTCTTAATACAATAGAGACATACATATTTAAATTATGAATATTTACAATACACTGAAGATTCTTCAGCAATATTCTTCAGTTAAGTTTTAACGACTAGTACATTTTTATTTCATTTGAGATAAACCTATACGAAAAAATAATAACTTTATTTATGAGCTAAAGTAATTTAATTCATGATACTGGAACCGGCTAAAGGCTGGAACTTTGGAACTGAAGATGGTGATGATGATGTTGATGATGATGATTGTTATTATAATGTTCTATTGAGGATAAAGACTTAAGTTCCGCAGTCATTTCTTTTCATATTAAATTCCACAGATCATATTTTAACATCACCTTTGGGATCATTCCGTTTTCTCTGTAGCGGGATTTTAACCAAAATTAGGCATTTCTAAAGAGCGTGACTGCTTGATCATGTGGACATCATGGCGCACGACCACAGATGGAGACAACTTAGGACACACGCAAAACAACAAAAAGCACTTATGGATAGAAAAAAAAAACATTTCTTTTCTGTCGGAAATTAAATCTGGGCGCGCTGGGTTTATAGCTCGTTTTAACCGTAACGAAGGACCGACCGCTCCTTTGCCATACAGTCATTAATTTTTAGTTTTTTCTCAGAATCAGCAGACCGAGAAATGATTTTAAACAGAATGTGACGGTTTTTAGTAGAAAAGAGTTGGGGGGCAAAAGTCGAATTTCAGCATAAATTCTAAATTAGACCACGGACGTAAATTTCAGTTCGGGTGTTGGTTTAACAGCGTCGTAAATTAGGAAATTCCAAAGACTGGCAGTCGCTGCACGTGGTGGCCGGAGGCCACCTGCCAATGTTATCACAGGAGCCGGGCACTAATTTAAAGAACCGCAATTGCTGCACTGGGGACGTAGATGGGCTCACGTGTTCGAGTTCGCGATAGAGATGCGGAGGCGTGTGTCGGCAGACAGGTTGGAGCTCTGCGTATAATTGCCGGTTTACTCGCGCGAACATGAAGGTTCAGCATTGGTGTCCCATGCTAATGGCGTACAGCAGCCGTGGCGAAAATGCGACTCACGAGCACATTGTGGCTCGCAGTGCTTTTCTCTCGCTTCCTACCTACAACCCCCACCCTCTCACTCACTGGAGTCAAACTCCGTTCTATTTGTATTTGTCTCGGACCTGCGAGTGGCGTATCGTCGCAATATCTCTCTCGAAACCATGTACCTCTACAAAAACGAAAGTTTCAAATAGGATGGGAGGATGCATTCTTTTGCTTACAATATGATAAAAATATTAAATGTATGATTTGTTCACAAATATTACTAGGAAAACGGTTGTATAACATAAAACAGCATTATAAGTTACTACATGTTACTGATGAAACATTAAAAGGTTAAGTGTTATAATTATTATTATTATTATTATTATTATTATTATTATTATTATTATTATTATTATTGAAAATTAATTAAACAAAAACTTTTGTCATTTCGTACTCTCGAAAAACTACTTCCATAAAATTTAATTATTCTCTTAATAACGCCTGTATTATTAGGAAAAATTCTATAAAAGATCTTGGTGTACTACTCGATTCTAAATTATACTTTCACGATCATGTTCAATGTATTTATAATCATTCAATAAGAATGCTTGGTTTAATAAGGTCTATAACCTATTCTTTTTCTACTCCTGAGTCACTATTAATTCTATACTTTACTTTGGTTCGCTCTAAACTTGAATATGCATCTGTAGCCTGGAATTCCATTACTTCAACCGATTCGGTTAAATTGGAAAATATTCAAAGAAAATTTATTTCCTTATGTGCTTTTCGATATATACCCAATTCCACTGACTTTAACTATGATATTACCTGTAAATATTTTAACTGTTGTAGCCTTTATTCTAGACGTCAAAATCTTGATTATCAATTTTTTTGCAAAGTTATCAAGGGTGATATTGATTGTGAGTCTATCATAAACAATATCAGCCTTCGTATTCCTACAAAAGGTTTAATATTTCAAAAAATTTTTTATAACCGAAATTCAAAATCACTTTCTCCAGTCTGTAGATGCATAAAATATGCCAATTTGCATGGGCACAATTTAGATCCTTTTAAGGTTTAGTTTCGTTTTGATTATTAGTTTTTACTGTTTGTACTCAATTGTATTCATGTATGTTTTTGTTATTTAAGATATTATTTATTTATTTTTGCACCTTTGTATCTTCTGTTTGTGTATTGTGCTGAACTATAATTGGCCTCTGGCTGTTGTTCAGCACACAAATATTAATAATAATAAATAAATTATTATCATCATCATCTCTGTACATCGCTTCTTTTACAGCAGATGTACGAATAATGCGGTTAGATTTTCAATTTAAACTCACAGATTTACAATGTGACGTTAAATGAAAGCTAGATGTAAGGACTTGACAGATATTGAACTTTTCAAATCTTTGGAAAAAAATAAATATTTGAAGCTTCGTTCTTTCGCTTGCTCTGTTGAAGCCATGTCACTGTAACTTACGTTTGTGAAAAATTATTTTCAACCATGAAAATAGTAAAAACCAAATTTAGATCACGACTGACAGACAAATACCTTCGTGATCAACTACGATTGGCAGTAAGTGACTTAATTCCTGATTTTGAAACTTTGACGCAGAGACATTCTGAAGACAGTTAATTTTAGGTTGTGATAATGTGTCCTATGTTTTCTTGTTCATTTCTTTCTTCGTTACACGTCCTAAACATTAACTTCCCCTTCGGTTGTCCGCCTCCCTCCATAGGTGCTATGCACGTTGCAGCTTACACAGTGGCTCGGCGCACCATGGCCTTTTCGCCACAGCTGGCGTACAGTATGTGCCCACCACCAGGTGACTCACGAGTTTATTGTCCTCTGCTAGGATTTAAGTAGGCTGAACTTGTCCTTCCCTACAAGGCAGGATCAATTAGACTGACGGCAACGTCAATTCTGTAAATGATACAATTCCACAAAATTTTAATACAGTGAAACCTCTCTAACATGGATAAGTATAGTTCAATAAAAAATTGTCCAACCTAACGAGCTGTCCAAGGTAAAGGGAAATATATGAATGAAACTATTACCCCTTACAGCAGCTGTGGCGAAAATGTGACTCACGAGCACATTGTGGCTCGCAATGATAGCTACGCATTTTTTTTTTGCTTCCTACCACCCTCTCACTCACTGGAGTCAAACTCCGTTCTATTTGTATTTTTTGTCTTTGACCTGCGAGTGGTGTATCGTCACAGTGTCTCTCTCGAAACCATGTACCTCTACAAAAACGAAAGTTTCAAGTAGGATGGGAGGGCGCATTTTTTCCCTGCCAATATGATGAGAATATTAAATGTATGATTTGTTCACAAGTATTACGAGGAAAACGGTTGTATAACATAAAACGGCATTATATTACATATTACTCATGAAACATTAAAAGGTTAAGTGTTATTATTATTATTATTATTATTATTATTATTATTATTATTATTATTATTATTATTATCTCTGTACGCCGATCCTTTATCAGCAGATGTACGAATAATGCGGTTAGATCTTCAATTTAAACTCACAGATTTACAGATTTAATTTTCGTATTTCTTTTCTTTTTTATTATAATTTTATTATATTCCATTTTGTTATATGCTTCCTTACTTTTCCATATCAACTATTTGTACTAAATGACTTGCTTTTACTATACTCCAATGTATTTTACTAAGGCATTATTTTCATGTTGTTTAGTGTTGATTTTATTATGCCATTACTTACTTACTTATTTACTGGCTTCATTGTCGCCCTCACATAAGCCCGCCATCGGTCCCTATCCTGAGCAAGATTAATCCGTTCTCTATCACCATATCCCACCTTCCTCAAATCCATTTTAATATTATCCTCTCATCTACGTCTCGGCCTCTCCAAAGGTCTTTTTCCTTCCGGCCTCCCAACTAACACTCTATGTGCATTTCTGGATTCGCCCATACATGCTATATGCCCTGCCCATCTCAAACGTCTGGATTTAATATTCCTAATTATGTTAAGTAAAGAATACAATACCTGCAGTTCTGTGTTGTGTAACTCTCTCCATTCTCCTGTAACTTCATCCCTCTTACCCCTAAATATTTTCCTAAGGACCTTATTCTCAAATATCCTTAACCTCTGTTCCTCTCTCAAAGCGAGAGTCCAAGTTTCACAACCATACAGGATAAGCGGTAAATTCTAACTTTCAGCTTTTTTTAGAGCAGACTGAATTACAAAAGCTTCTCAACCGAATAATAACAGGCATTTCATACTTGTTGCATACAAATACATAATCATTAAATATAGGGCTTCATTTTAAAAAGAACAAAACAATTCTAAAAATTTTCTTGTCCAGACAGATAATCAAATTCATTTATAAATAAACTGAAAATCAACTAGGAGAAACACTATTGTATTTATATTGATTCAGCTCATCTAATTCCACATTAAGGTAATAATAATAATAATAATAATAATAATAATAATAATAATAATAATAATGATGATGATGATGATGATGTTGATTTATTTAACCTGGCAGAGTTAACACTCTAACACTCAACCAGGAGTAAAACTGCGTTACAAAAAACACTACAAATTTACAAAGTACACTACAATTTTACACAAAAAAACTGAATAAGATAATAATAATAATAAAAAGTAAACAACAAATCAGTAGAACTCAGACATAATATATAACATACAGGAAGAAAGAAAAAAGCATAATAAAATTTGAACAGCAGGTCAAAATAAATGAGACATACAAAGTATAAAAATAAGACAATTATTGATAATAATAATAATAATAATAATAATAAATAAGAATAGTAATAATGATGATGATGATGATAATAATAATAATAATAATAATAATAATAATAATAATAATAATAATAATACTAAGAGTAGTAATAAAATAGTGCAGTACAAAGCATACAATGAATACAATATTTTTAGTACACACAGTAAGGAAAATTATGATTATATACAGCTCAACTTATCATATTAGAGATATACCATTATCGGAAAATATCAAAACAAAAATATAAAATAAGTTAAATATCACTAGAACATAAAAAAATGTGAATACGTGGAAACATGCAATACAACACTTGTCATAATAGTTAGTTTGGCAACTCGTCATAAGATAATTTTCTAACTTGGATTTGAAAGATTTCAATCTTCGGCAGCCCTTGACTTCAGGCGGCAGAGAGTTCCAGTGACGAGAGGTACACGTAATACATGTCGAAAGATAGACCTTATGATATAATACAGTATAAATATTATATTTGAAATTAATAAGTGAAATATTAATTACACAATTATGGTCAGAGAATCCCGCTACTTTGGAGTGTCAGTATAGCCTAAATTTCTAAAACACTGCATCTGGAACATGTCAAAAGAACAATCTTAATGACCATGATGATGATAATGATAATGATGATGATGATGGTGATGGTGGTGGTGGTGGTGATGGTGATGATGATGACGATAAATTTGGATAAATTCAATGTTTTTTTTTTGTTTTTTTTTTTTTTTTCGAGTGCTTTTTGTAGTATCTTCGTAGCTGCGAAGCATTTTTGAAGTTCTATAATCAAGCATTCCTTCCCTTCACAATTATAATCTCGTTAACAGACCGCAACCCGAATTAGGCAGTGCGCGGAGTGTCGTTATTACATGAACCATCCATCCGTCTCAGTGAAAGCCAATAGAGAACAGGTGGCTTCGCAATGATTTCCATCTCTCTTTCTTATGCATATTGCTGCTAATATCCGTACCCAAAGTGACGAGTGTCCTCTTCTAGCAATAATACCTGCCCAACACCAGCGAGGCACACAGGTGTTCTGAAAAACACGACCGCGACAGTGTTTGTGACGTCAACTCGACATCTGTTGCGTCGGCCAGAGGTATGTCGTACAAGCTACACAACACAGATTGGCCGCCGCTTTCTTTCTTACCTTCCTTTTTATATAGGAATCTGTTCCCATCATCAGCATCATCAGCTGCAGCATATTCTTCGTGGGAAAATATTTCCTTCCGTTAAAAGATCGTAAGTCCTATTTTTTGGATAATCTGTTCACCTTTTGTTAGAAGAAAAACGGACAATCACGTACCGCAATAATGCTATCGGGTGTTGACATCTGTGAACAGGTTTCCAGATCTTTCAAGCAAACTGGAAGGTAAGATTTTGAGATGTTGATCTAATATTACCCCAAATCTATGACATCCCAAATCAACGAACCTTGAATAAACGGGTGATCATAACAAGGTTTTCTTCATATCTTCTTTTAACGTGTTTGAAGTGATCTTCCTGTCTGTCCTATCACATCACAACCATAACAAAATTACAACACACCTCCACATATGCAGAACACATCACAAATGCTAACCACACCTACAGAAACATCAACACAGACATGGAAATTCTACACATCCAACCAAAAAGCCAGAAACTAAACACACTAGAACAATACGAAATATACAGACACACAAAAACACATCCAAATGAAATTCTCAACACGCAACTCAATTTCAGAACACACGCAGTCTTTGACTCTACACAATACTACACAAACACACCCCCACAGGAAACAAAACAATAGGCGCCAAGACCACCAACGACCATTTCTGAAGAAGACCCATAAAAGGTCGAAACATGTTAACCAGGTACGATAGAATTTAACACGAGAAAGACATATAATACAAATTCCGAAGTGATATAGTGTTAAAAGTTGTGTAATCAAGATGTATAGAATACAGGGACATCATTTAATTTTACTTCAATTTTTATTGTACCTGAGTTTTTGAATGTACTTCACTCCCACCCCTTCTACTAAGGAAGTTCCAACTCCACACAGAACCAAGACCGCAGATAGTAAGCAGTACTGAGTTACTGAGTATAATACGTTCCAGAAATATGTTCGCGTTTTCCAGTGACGAAAGAGCTTTCAATATTGAATCATATTTTCGCACAGGTACTGTCCGTTTGCCTACGTCGCATCCCGATTTCCCCCATCTGCTTCTGCTCGCCCCTCTGTAAAAGCTTGGCTGACTTAGCTCTTTTCTGAAAACATTAATTTCTCTTAGGAATTGGAAGTTTACGTAATATTATACAGCTGTTTAATTTAACTTAAATAAAAGGGCCTCGTTAAGTAATTAACTGTCACGTGATTTCTTCCCTTTCTACAACCCTGCGGCATAACCACTTGGACGGACAGTAGATAGCATGTCTGAGTATTTTTATATTTTCGGGTCGGGCAGAAGTGAAGATTGAATTTACAGTACGTAGAGTAGGTACAGAATTATTCCAACATGAGTTACTAGTACGAAGGACGAAACTGGCAATTGGAATTAGATGCAATAGTCTATAGTGCGATATTATGCACAAAAGAACTGAAGCCTATATCGAAATGAACGGCCACCATTTTCAAAATTGTGTTTAAATATTCATATTATGATTAGTTTTCAATTTAACTTCTTTATCTATATTGTACGCTAATGTGCTGTAGACAGTATAATATACACTGCATAATGAATACGTTCGCATGGATAACTCACTTCGTGAGTAAAAACACTTATTCTTAATACAGTACTGTACTTTGATTAAAGAAAAACCTAATGAAAATTATCAAACTCAAAATCGCGATATTTCCTAGTTTACGTAAATGGATGAACTACTTTTCTTCCTTCCTATACCTAGTAGAGTGATTTGTGTTTTACGCCAGTATCATCGAACTCCAGTCTTGGAGGGGGGAGCAAGCGGTGTTTCCGGTTCTCTAAAGGTATAGACAGGTTAATATTAAAAATGTTAGTAAAAATAAAATGATGTCCCTTTATTTTGTTCGACTAAACTGAACTGCGCCTTACACGAGCTTCTGCTTTTTTTTGGGGCTCCAATGCCTAATGTAGCTGAAACCTAATGTATTAAAGAAATAAATTTGAGTTTGAATTTGACATATCTGTGGCCGGGAGGAAAAAGGTCTTAAGTCAATTATTTTTGAAAATGAGATTTCTATATATTTTGAAAGCGAAAACAATTCTCTACAATCTGGTAAAACGGCTAAAGTCAAATAAGACTCCTGACTGGATTTATAGAGCGTTACCAAATGTCCTAAGAAGTTTTTGAACCGAGCACACACAGAATAAAGGACTTAAGAATATTTAATACTTTATTCCTTACAAACCATCACATGTTTTCTTTCCACACTTTCCTATTAAAAAGGTCTAACTTGTATTTTAGCCATTTCATCACATACTGATGCCCTTTCCTTTTAAAACTTTAAGCACCAGGGTAAACAGTCCTATAATTGTTTAAGACATATTTTGCATTCCGAATAATTTACATTTCTCATTTATTTTGACATGAAAAGGTCTTATGTTTAATAGTCCCTTCTACTCAGTTTGGCTTCTAGTCTTAAAAGGGCTTAAGTGCGGCTATTTTTTAAAATAATCAAGAAAATTGTTAAATGAGCAACATTACCTATTTTAGAAGAAACATAAACAAATGATATCCAGGAAAAAACTCTTAATTAAAAGAACTCTATAATTGACACCAATTTCAGTCTTTCTACTGCTCTCCTGAAAAGTGTAACATTTTTACTTAAGACCTTTTTCCTCCCGACCACAGATATTATTATCGTAGTTATTGCTGTTTATTAGGAACATTAAATCCAGACGTTTGAGATGGGCAGAGCATGTAGCACGTATGGGCCGATCCAGAAATGCATATAGAGTATTAGTTGGGAGACCGGAGGGAAAAAGACCTTTAGGGAGGCCGAGACGTAGATGGGAAGATAATATTAAAATGGATTTGAGGGAGGTGGGATATGATGATAGAGAATGGATTAATCTTGCTCAGGATATGGACCAATGGCGGGCTTATGTGAGGGCGGCAATGAACCTCCGGGTTCCTTAAAAGGCAGTAAGTAAGTAAGTAAGTATTTCTGTTATCACAATCATGTATCTTGGTTGACAGCTATTATAATGATGAGGATGATGATGATGATGATGATAATGATGATGTCATACGTTTATGTCGAAGTTCTAGAAAATAAAATAGTTACACTCGTCGAAAATGAATGACTTTGGTCGGTATTTGAGGAATATTATCAACTTTTTTCTACAATCGACTATCATCTGAGTTGAAAGCGCCATATGAGCTATTCCTTCATAAAAATAAAGCTAGGTAATACGGAACATTCCCGTATTAGATAGCCGAAACGGAGATATAAAAGTGGCCACTAAAGTATGAAAAGAACCCAACTAAACACGTTGTATCAAGCATTTCCCATGCAGAAGAGGCAATCATGTCACCGCCAAAAATATGGCGCTTACAGCAAGGTTCTGGGAACATCTCGGAATACCGATTAAAAGATAATACATGACTTAAACGAGTTTGAGATCGGCACACAGGTGACTTCAAGAACCCAGAATGGAAATTTATTCCTGAAGTTTCAATCTCTTAACGAACACGCCCCATCCATAAGAACTTTCCGCCTCTCCAGCAGGGGTGAACAAAAAGAAAGAACTATTTTTATTCCTTCAAATAAGATTGTGGAGCAAGAGTTGGGCGACAGATTTGGAGTCGCAGACCTCGACCTCAGCTTTCAGCGCCCTCACTCTTTTGGATGTTCAAAGTCGGGATGGTGTAATAGTACCTTCGGCTGTGGTATTAAAATAAATAATTGCCACTAAACTCTAAAATAACTATAAAAAGTATAAACTTAAATATAAGTTGTTGTTTAGTCAACTATCCGAAGACAGGTCTGGACTCCACAAGTGACATCAACAAGGTATCACTCATGAGGCAACTAGGCCAGGACTAACTACATACTACCACAGTCTAATATATACAGTCGCGAAGCTCAATATATAGTAAAAATGCAAACATGGGTAGTTGCCCACCACTAGGATCGCTACTATCGCCTCATCATCGCAGATCTCTCTCCTAGCAGACCACAAAATATGTTACACTTTCGTTGTCGTGTTCTTTTGGAAAAATTAACACCTTCCTTCCATTATTGAAATATTAAATGCGTAAAGTCAATTTATTACTTTAATGAAGTATATTAAATTCCACCATAAACTCGAAGATACCTGCAAGAAATAGGTTAATATTGTTTTTGTTTGTGCAAAACGAACTGAAATTTACTATAATCGCTTCACTCATTCAAGATTATAGCGATAATCAACTATGAAACCAATAAATATTAATTTGCATTTCCCTTTACAACAATAATATAATAACATTAATAATGGAAATATGAATTAATGGGAGTAACTTACGTGTACCGGTACTTGTAGTGTAGGCTTACGTAGTTAACATGAGGTTAAGCAATAATAATCACACCAGAATTGGAAATAAAACGTGATCAATAAATTTTATTGTAACAGACTTACTTTTTCTACGTCTCTAGTAATGTAACAAATAAAAATAACAACAAAATTAACAGCTATAATTAAAAATATATCCTTTGAAAAAAAAAGTAGGCCTAAGTTGTCTGAAATGTACAATTATTCAAGGAATCAGCTGATATAGACGTAGAATTAGTGCAAAGCTTTTGTTTCTCAGCTGCAGGTAATAACAGAACAGGTTTATTGAAACATCAAATAAAGTTGGAACTGCATTCCAGAGTAATTAATTTTTGTTTTCATTAATAAATTGTGTGTTTTCGAAATGAAGAGAGCAAAACTTTATATTAATATAAAGATATGCTTCATTCTTTGTCATTAGATCTTCCCTCCTGCTGTTTATTAACCACTTTTTGCGTCTAGAAGTAAAATAAGAAATAGATGTTAGGATTTTTCTTCACGAGCATCAATGCGAAATACGCAACGACCTAGCATTGGATGGAAATACGACTCAGTCCACTCTAAATCCAAAGCCGACCGTGGACAGTCTATTGTTTCTAGTTGCTAACCGCTTGGAGCGCTTTATCGCAAGATTTGCAAAAAAATCACCTCAAGCTTCGCGACTGTATATAGTAGACTGTGGTATTACACTAGTCAGACTTCAGATGCATACAAACATTGTTCTTCCTCTGACACATATTGTCAAGTGAGATGGTTGGTAATAGATGTAGCCTACATACTACTCAAGTCTCACCACTACACATTATGGGGTTCCACAAGGCTCAATAATTGGTCCTCTATTATGTTTAATAGCAATAAATGACCTCCCAGAATTCATTAAAGCAATAACAATTATGTATGCAGATAACACTACTTTCCTATATTCTTCCTCTGCTCTAAATCAATTACATGCTCTCAACAACGACACTCTATCACAGATGGCTTTAAAGTTTGAATCTAATGGTTTCTTGCTTAATCAGGAAAAAACTATCAACATAACTTTCAGCCTAAATTATCTAATAAATAAGGACAACAGACTCAAATTTCTAGGACCTTTTTATAGACTCCAGTTTAACGTGGGATAAGCACATCGAATACATATGAACAAAGCTATCAAGAGTTTTATATTTGTTAAAGAAATTAACGACTTGCGTTTCTCAAAATTATTTAAGATGTGCCTACTTTTCTTTCTTTCAGTCGATAATCCGATATGCCCTAATTTTCTGGGGAAATAGAACCAAAATTGGAAGCGTCTTGATTTTACAAAAGAAAGCCATTAGAATTTTATTTAAATCAAACTATCTGGAACATTGTCGGCTACTTTTCAGACAATCACGAATTTTAACAATCATAAATTTGTGTATATATGATCTAGTACTTTACACTCGACAAAATATCGACAATTACTCATTAGTGGTCAATATACATGATCATGAAATTAGAAATAATGAACAAATTAACACTCCATATTGTATATTACACAAGAGCAACACAAACTTTTTAATTATGGGGATGAAATTATATAATAAGCTCCCAAGTCAATATTATAAATTACCAATCAATAGCTTCAAAACTAGATTTTACAATTGGTTATTAAATAATCCTTTTTATTCTGTTGCTGAGTTTTTCAACACAAATTTGTATGAAATTGTATTTTAATAAATAAGTTTAATTGCAATTTAGTTAGTTTTCTTCAATTTAAAAGTTTCAAATTATTTCATGTTTTCATTGTATTATTTAATTTTTACTGTTTCTTTTATTGGTGTTTTTTAAAAATGTATTTATATGTTTTTCAATGTATTCCGACGAAGCCTAAAACTGTATGTCTAATGGCCAAATAAATTGAATTGAATTATGAGCCAGAACCTCAATCAGATGTTTAAATATAAGTGACTACTTGGTTTACATGACGTTATTCCATTTTCGGCCAATGAAGTGTAATGAAGTTTTGAAATCGAACCATGTCATCCTCGTCCCACTCCACCGCATGAAGTCAACGCTCCTTTCTGAGTGATTTTTACAACACAAGGTAGTTGTATGAGAAAGGTTGCATTTTTTTGACTCATATTTACAGTGGGCGGTATGGGGTGAGTGTCTCTATTACATCCTGGAACTAAGGACGTTATGTTTCGTCCCGAAATATATCCTTTCTTGGGAAGGTAAAAAAGCTTTCTAAATCTGTGTATTTCAAATTGTAAACTTTCTCATCAGAAGCTTTTTTTTTCCTCTTAGAGAAGTAAAAATGAATAAAACCCCTAGATATGTAGATTTATGTAATACCAAGCCATAATATGTAATGTGGGGTAAATATGTAAAAATATGTTGTATCAAATTTTAATATATTAATGGTAATTACAAGATTCGCAAAGATTTGTTATTTATATACGGTTAGGTTGAAATGAATAATATATTGAATAAGCAGTCGCGGACAGTCGATAAGAGGTGGTCCTCCAGCTTGGGGGTTGGGCGAAGGGCTAACAACCCATCACCGTAAAAACAGCTTGTTACGAAACCTAACAGTAAGCCTCGGAATGGGACTGATTCTCCGGCACGACCACAGCAAAAAAATGCATATAGAGTGTTAGTTGGGAGGCCGGAGGGAAAAAGACCTTTGGGGAGGCCGAGACGTAGGTGGGGAGATAATATTAAAATGGATTTGAGGGAGGTGGGATATGATGATAGAGACTGGATTAATCTTGCTCAGGATAGGGACCAATGGCGGGCTGATGTGAGGGCGGCAATGAACCTCCGGGTTCCTTAAAAGCAAGTAAGTAAGTAAAGTAAGTAAGTAAGTAATTACATAAAAATCCGGTCCCTAGTAATAGCCATATTTTGTAAATACAGTTGATGTTTCTGATTTGTAGAAAATAATACAGCCTAGGTACGAACGAAGCCGCTTCATAAAAATCCACTACAAAATCCTTCTTTTGGGCTAAAATAAAATGATTTTGTTATTTAATTGTCTCGTCTCCTTAACTAAAACGCTAACTGACAATGTGTGAGTCTGTTACCATAGAAATCGGAAAAACAATAAACTGTAATTCTGACAGGCCATGATGCAGCAGCAGTGTTTAACCCCTGGAGAGGAGTGTCAGGTGTACTGTGTGAGGACTTTTAACGTGATCCCGCTACGGATAAGTTTGAACATCCCTTCTGTAACCATTAACTGACTAGAAAGGCGGCTTAATTAGAGCTTCATGAATATTTATAAACACAGCCTTAGCTGTAAGGCCGGTCAGCTATACATGAATATGTATTCATATTGTGATTGCAATCAAGATGAAGACAGAAGAGGTTTCAGTAAAATTCTGCATTAAGTGCCCCCAACTAAACAAACTCGTCCATCTCACTTAATTACACATTAAAAGTACAACTTTATAATTTACCCAAAAGAAGGTAGCATACCGCTTCTACACCAAAGAAGGCTAGGTATGTATTAAGGCAAAATATTACATAACACGCCGAATTACGTAAGTTCACTCAAAGTCTTAAATTTTCCTCTCAATCTTCTTGTATGTTAAGTTGTTCTAAATTGAATAAAGACACGATACCGGCAACTGCTGATTGAATATCAAGGTGCCAATTTACTTATAATCGGTTGACAATGCCTTTTAATAGTATTAAAACCGGTTTCGGTACATATATGGGCTCTAACCTTGGGATTGTAAACAGATATGGAGCTATAATACACTAAACTACGAATCCATGTAAAGAACCACAAACTCTTCTGGTGTCTATTAGATGGTCAGGGTTAGATCTCCGACATGGACAAATCTTCGGCTCTTATGGCCTTACTTTCGAAGATCTGGAAACCTTCGCGGACACCTGCAACGCAGATCTATCTTAAGGTATATGTAGGTACACCTTTACATACAAATAATTTTGTTTTGTATAATTTTGCTCTGTAAAATTTTTATACAATTGAGAATGGTACCAGAAAGAGAATGAAGTGAACAGATCCCTTGAAATTATGTCTAAATTGTTTATACAAATTATTTTATGCGAGATCGTGCGTATTTGCTTGGTTTTCGCACAAAACCAATCCGCGGAAAGTCTAAAATTCCACATTCAGTATTCCCAACCTAACACACATAACAATTTCCCTCTTCTTACCGCTCAAGTGACATATTGATTTTACTGATTTAGGCTTTTAACATATTATTTTTAGAGACGTTCAATATAGTAATAATTATAAATTGGAAACTTACCACTGCAATTTCACCTAAATTGCACTGTTAATTATTGTTTTTAAATATTTTAAAAAATTAAGTAAACTCTACAACTCCACTAAAGTTACTGCATTCGTGATGCAAGTAACATTAAGGAAGCCGTGAAAAAATCAACAAGATTCCAGACTCATCATAGACTGGGGGAAAAAAAAGACAGACGTATATTACGGCCTGCTGGAGTATAGTAAACACAGAAAACATTTTAAAGCAACAATGTTGAAGATAGATATTTTTGTTTTGCAAATTTTCCGTCATTGAACAGAAACCAAGATGGAGATTTCATTGCAACTAATTAGAAATTCCTCTTTCAGGTATGTAATAAACGATCTTCGCACAAAATAATGTACGATACACAAGCGGTATGTTTTCTTTCAATTCTCGGAAATTAAAAAGCTCAACTACGTTTCGCTTTTTTAAACTTTTCCTAGAACATGAAAACTTCAACATACCGCTCTTGTAACGCATATTACTATTGTTTATAACTTTGACATGCAACTTGAAACATGGTAGCTCATGCAGTTTTTAAGATAGAGCCACAGTTTTTTCACTGTTTTATAGCTAAAACTATTCTTTAGTGCCTGACATAGAGCTATTTTTTTATTTTTATTTACATTAATTAAATATTACCATATATGTAACTTACAATAATATTTTATGTTGCATAAATCATGTAAAAATCCATAGATAATTATTAATTATATTAATGTTATTTTACTCATTGTCAGGCACTGGGGGACATTTCAAGCTTCAAAATGACACCAATATCTTCTTGGTATTACCATATTTGGCTGAGAAAGAATTAAATATTCTAAAATTACTATTTACAGGAAATGAGCCACAAACTTTCAGAGCCTATAAGATTCCATCATCATATGTCTCCCCTTAAGCAGCTTCATGTCGGGCCAGTTTCAGTTCTTTCTGCCACTCAAATACCTCCTCCTTGTTTTAACTTCAAGTGTTGAATGTTTTTTTTTGGCATTTTTGTCCCTATTTCCATTGATGCAACAAATCCTGCGATGGTGTTTGTCCCAGGGTTTATGCCCATCCTCCTCAGAATTGTAATTTCTACTTTTGGACTCTTATTAAAATGACGTACAACATCATTGACACACAAATTTACAGTTTTATGACTAACAGTAAAAGATTATAAATTACTTCATTATGTAAAAAAGCTTTTTAAATCTAATGATCATGCCCAGATATCTATTCATCTATTTCGGGACTACAAAGAAGTTTATTTTACAAACAGTGCTGGACGAGGGGATTGACTGCTACGAAGATCACTCCAAAAGTAATGCACTCCAAAAGTAAGTGGCCGTGGCTGATGACGCAGAATTTTGGAAAATGGGACTTATCTGAAAAACCTTAAGGCATAAATCGAAAATTTTTATATCAAATTAAAGAGGAGAAAATTCTCTATTAAAATAGTTATATTTTGAAAATTCTAATTTTCCATAATTTTTTGCGTTTTGTGGGCGTACATATACCTTAACGCAATATGTAAGAAAGGCTTGTTGAATAACGCCATGATCTCACAATTTATGATCTCTGATTTCATTTTTGAGATATCACTATAATCACAACTTGCTAGATTTGGACTGTAATTGGGTCTGGTCACCTACACTGTTAAGATTTGTACTGCCACCGGAGCAGCTGTGTTAGAGTGTGTTCGAATTCTATTAGGGCTAATTACCTCACCTCCTCATACTCATCCTCTTTCACAATAGCCCTGTCAAGACTCTGGAATTCGCTACCTGCTAGAATCAGGGACTGTCGAAATAAAATTGAATTCAAACGCAAACTTACTAGGCAATTGGTCAGTAACTGATTTCTTGTAAATAGTTTCCTTAATCTATCACAAAATATTTCAATATCCAGTAATTTCATCACTATGCAATTTTGTTATTCTAGGGTTAATTTGTAATTCAATAAATATAAAATATTCTTTGTTTTTCTAAGATAAATTATCTAGCTTTCATTAGCCAGGTCATCTTTTCGTACTTTGATTTTTATTGTAATTGTAATTGTAAATTTAATACTAATTGTAATTTTATTTGTAACTGTAATTGTAAATTTAATACTAATTGTAATTTTATTTGTAACTGTAATTGTAAATTTAATACTAATTGTAATTTTATTCTTCATGTTATAGTTGTAATCCCCTGGTAGAGGGGCAGAGAAGGCCTGACGGCCTTATCGCTACCAGGTTAAATAAATAAATAAATAAATAAATAAATAAATAAATAAATAAATAAATAAATAAATACTTGGTTGAGATTTTTCCGAGGTTTTCCGCAACTATAAGTCGAATATTAGGTAATGTCATGGCGAATTCTCGATTTATCTCGCCAAATACTATACCACATCACTATCACCAATTCGATCAACGCTAAAGGTCTAATGATTGATACAGTAAATAACCGTTCATAGTGTTCTATCCAAGGAAGGTCTTTCACTGCAAAGCCAGCATTATCCAACCTGTCCACACCTGTGGAGTAACGGTCAACGCGTCTGGCCGCGAAACCAGGTGGCTCGGGTTCGAATTCCGGTTGGGGCAAGTTGCCTGGGTGAGGTTTTTTCCGTGGTTTTCCCTCAACCCAATACGAGCAAATGCTGGGTAACTTTCGGTGCTGGACCCCGGACTCGTTTCACAGGCATTATGACCTTCATCTCATTCAGACGCTAAATAACCAGAGATGTTGATACAGCGTCGTAAAATAACCCAATAAAATAATCTTTCACTTTACTCTCATCTCACTCGCTGTACTGGCACTATGACACACTTCACTGACACTATAGAACACATTTCATTGACACTATAAATTACCACTGATCGAAACTATTCACTGCCATTGAAAACCATAACTTCACTGACTCATCACGCTTCACTGATACAACAGTTCAAATAAGACAAACAATTACACCCTCATTCATACTTATAAACAGAACTACATTTAAACAAAACATTTCTAGTCTAAAGCTCATTCACAATGAAAATTAAACATAACGTAAGCGTTAACTTAACGTTACAGTAAAATCAAGAAGTCATACCATCATTCACGATGGGAACATAAACATAACAGCAAACATACTTGGTAACCATGGAAACATAACAACGACGCCATTTCCTCATATTCTGTCGTATACTTCAGCGCTCCACGATTGTGTTCTGTTTGCAAATCACGTAAGCATAAGCATGAAAGTTTGGAGTTTGCAAACTTTCATGTTAACGTCTTACGGTAATGTTTATGTCAATGCTTATGTGAATCATTGTGAATGATCCCATTTGGTAGCCTGGGCGCAAACTTCTGTGTTTATGTTACGGTTATGTTTAATTTTCATTGTGAATGGGCCTTAAGACCATCTTACTAGCTATTTTTAAATAATTTACAATCCAAACCCAGGGAGTAACTCGTCAGGCTAAATAAATACATGTCACTTTAATTTTAATTTACACTTTATGCACAATGTTTTATGCACAATCTTGCTTATGGAAGGACAGCCCTCAAAGACCGCTGCAGGTAGGTCATTCCAATAGAACGTGTAGGAATCGAACTCGTATCATTGTGATGACAAGTCTCTGTCAACGTGCTGTCTGTGAAGTTTACATGTTCTAGGATCATCTGAAAGCAGGCTGTTTTTGTTTGTGTCAACATGCACGAAGTAAGGTCGTGTATTAGAAAACAGGAAATAATTATTTCGAAGAGCAGTTTTTACGTTGTCTGTACCTGTAGCAAATTAAACGAGGAGGTGACAGCACTTGCCAACTGACAGGTCGGCAACTATTGTGACATTCCGCGTCTCTGACATCTGCACTCATAATCGCTGGTCCGTTCCGCCTGTAATACATACCTATACCTGCTAAAATCTTCAAGTCAATGGCTACGTCCATTGTTAACAGAATTGGACACACTGAGTTGTATATTTAATGTCAATAGTAGCTACATGGCAAATTTAAAGTCCCGCAGGAGTGCCTGCTGTGTGTGGAATGAAAAACGTGAGGAGAAGCTCTTAAGCCCTCATTAAAGGCTTTGTTATCTTTTCTTTCAGTGACGTCTCTCGCTTTCACAAAGGGTTCAACCCTTTCTTCGGCAGGTAAGCTTTGCACCTGCGTCAGAAATATTATCTGCCATTGAAATAGTTCTAATGTTATTTAGCGGTCCAGGTCAACTCTAACAGAAGATTATATGATTACTATTATATATTGTAAGGCTATCAGCATACGGAAGATGGATTTATTATGGATTCGGGATTGTTGGTGCCGCAAGGAAAGCATGGACAGCACTGCCTTTGGGATAAAATTTATGTACACCCCAATAATCATTCCACTGAGCGATGAGGAATTTAATGAAGAGTAATGGATGCTGATGGCGACAAAATTGATGCTGAGGTTTTCCTTCGCTATGGAACCACAATGGTTTGTAATAGATGTATTCTCAAAGCCCCACAAAAAAGAAAGGATATGATGCTCATCTTTTATAATTTACTGTCGCCTTAGAAACGAAAAGATACAGTTACGAACATGATACTACCACATTCTAGTATATACAGTCACGAAGCTTACTACTTACTAAATATGCAAACACAGATAGTTGCTCACCACCAGGATCGCTACTATCGCCTCATCACAGACTCTTTCCCTAGCAGACAATAAAATGTATTGCACTTTCGATATCGTGTTCTTTTGAAAAAATTAACACCTTCCTTCTACTATTGAAATATGAAATACATAAGGTTTATACATTATTTTCATAAAATAACCTATTTTTCTTACAATTTATAGTACTACAAACGTCTCCTTGTCCCATATTATTATTTAAATTATTGTATTTTAACCATTTACAGTTATTACAACCGATAACGAACATTTCACAGTTTACATAGCTTTTCACAAAAATGCAAAATACGGCACAGTCAATGCCTTTTCGATCTAGACCAGGCCGTAATGTTTGTTCGGGTTTTCTATTTCAGTGTATGTAGCTCAGTGAAATATTATATTATAACTTTATTGCGTATCATTGCTAAGCTTTATTTAGTGTAATGTGTCCATAAGTTTCGTTTACCTCTTGTTGCATAATATGTTGCAGAAATAATCACAAAACTGTGTTATTTTAATGTGAAGAGAATTTTACATGTTAACATAATCTGTTCGCGTCAACATTTTAAGTTTAGAAAGGAAGCTATTTTGAGGTTTAATAAAAAATAATTTATATTGTGATTTCAATTTAGCACATCTACCTTCCTTAATTTTAGACAAAAAATTTACCATACCACTCCTATGAAATTAGTGTACGTACAATTGTGTTACTTCGTCTCTCAAGTAGTAGATAAATACAATAATTCAGTACTCAATTATAGTATTAAAATACAGACAAATTGAATGTCCGGGGTATCATACATGACATTATGCTTAATTATAATATATAATTGCGAATTTAGGAATATTAATTAAATATAGTGAACATAACCTATAATTTTCATATGAATGGCAAGGCATTGGAGAACACTAAATTTAGACAGAAAGGGGCAATTGGTATAGTAAACATAACCTATAATTTAAACATATCTAAATATCCGTGCGGTGTAATTGAAAATTATTGAATCGTGCATAAATGAATGTACAAGAATTTCGCAATATTTAATCGAAATAAAGGCAGGTATTACACATACGAACAACGTAATTTTCACAGCAAAAATAATATTACTCGCAAGTGAATTATGTCTGAAGTGTCTCATAATCATTGTCTTAAATTTTATTAATGCAATTACACTACATTTTAGAGAAACATATGTTACTGTTTATGCATTCCACTAATTTATATGGTTGAAACGCCGCCCTTCGTGATCGGGTTAAGCGAGTTACATGGTTTGCCTTACGGCCTGTATTAGATCACGATGGCTGTGGCACAGTCTATTGTTCCTAGTACTCACAGCGCTCCAAGCGGCTAGCAACTATCGCGAGAATTGCAAAAAATCATCCCAAACTTCGTGACTGTATATAGTAGACTGTGATATTACCTCAAGAAGTGCTCACATGGCACATGCAACAGGTTTATTTCTGTATAGCTCACTCTCAGTGAACTTAACGAACTATCCGAAAGTGATATACATCATTTATGATTTAATCGCATCTGACCACATAGCGCTAGTGTTGAGCTTACGTTGTAAGCCGACTGTATGATGAAGTACGTTACGTAGTGTAGTTCACATACTAACACTGATCGGCATCAATTTTCTTCCTACTGAAATTTTTCGTCATTTTTATAAATTCAGCAATGCTGAGTACAAGTATAATGATAAAATTCTCATATCATCCCAGTTCTTGAGGTAGAGAATGTCTTTATCTTTATATTAAAATTAGTGTTGTGGGATTTAATCGATTAATCGATCACTTCGATTATTGTGATTTTCTACTGACTGACCTCAATGTCAACCAGTCGCAAAGATTACAACGTGTTCATAATTCTTGTGTTCGCTTCGTCTGCGATGTCCGTCGCGCTGACCACATTACCCCATCCTTCTAAACTCTAAACTGGCTACGGCTTAACGAACGTAGAAATTTTCATTCTCTTGTTCTCCTTTTCCAAGTCCTTCACACCTCTACACCTACTTACCTTGCCTCCCGTTTCAGTTACCTGTCGTCATATCATAATCTCTTCACACGCACGCAAAATAGCCGCATACTAGCCATACCAACACATAAGACATCATCGTATTCATCATCATACACAATCTCGCTCTCGCGCTTGTGGAATACCCTACCCAGTGACATCGGAGACTGTCGGAATTTAGTAGCGTTCAAAAGCAAACTTATTAAGCATTTTCTTACTGTGTAGATTAGGTTTAATTTTTACTTAATCAATAAAATAAATGCTTCTCTCTTCTTAACTTTTACAATAAACTGTCTAGTTTTTATTAATTAGTTAATCTTTTAGTACTTTGATTTTTATTGTATTTGTAAATTTAATATTAATTGTAATTATAATTGTAATTGTATTCTTAATATTGTAGTTGTAATCCCCTGGTAGAGGGGAAGAGAAGGCCTCATGGCCTTATCTCTACCAGGTTAAATAAATAAATAAATAAATAAATTTCTGTTATAAGATTATTCGATGAAAAATGTTTAATCGAATAATCGAGTCGATTAAAATTAATCGGTTGTAGTTGATATTAATTATTATTTTGTTAATAAAAAACTCATACTAAAATTCCGACAATATTTCTCTCTCGGAAATTTCTAACTAAAAAGCACAATAGTACTGTTATTTTCTAACTGTAAACCAAGTAGCGTAGGGAAAATCTTTGCACAAATACTTCGGAAAGAGATAGAGATATGAGGACAGTGACCTGGTCGACTTCTATTGAAAGTTGAAACACAATGCGAAACCCTTATTAAGTTTTATGGTTTTCCAAGAACACACAATATAAAACATATGTTAATTGTAACAAAACTTTCATTATACTTTTATTAATTTGGAAAATAGTAGTCTTTGCCCATTGTTTTCAGCGTTCTATTGAGATAACGGCCCAAGAGAAACGGCTGATTGCTATAGCCTACAAGTAGCAGGTAAAAATAATCTGAACAGATATTGCCTTTTTGCAAATTAAACCGTTTAGCCGTGAATTTAAACTAATTAATAGCAAAAATGGTTGAAATAAATCTTGCAACGTAGCGCACGTCACGTGTTAACGACTGAGTACAGCAGAGGGGGAGGGGAAGGTAAGGAGTTCAGGCCGCGCTTGCTTAGTGTTATTGCAGCAGGCGTGATGCTGCCAAATGCTTCAATGAAACATAACGATATCCCCTAAAAGAACGAATGTTAGAGAAAAAAAATTTTTTAGATTTTTCAAATCTCTCCTCATGATCTATTTACCAGTTCCATTTTGGTGCAGAGGTTACCATCCACCCTGTTCATGCGGACTTGCCATGTGTATAGGAATGGTCTCGTTCACATTGTCATTTTATGGGATATGATGTAAGTATTTCCATGGCAACCGCAGTCGAATTTCATGTACCACAAAATACTTTCATTTTATATATCCCTTTAGGTTGAATTAGACGTTAGAAGTAAAAAATGCTCCTGCAAGACTTGACTTTTTGCTCCTGCAAGACTTGACTTTTGATAATATTACAGAGAACTGCAGCTGTGGTAGAGGAAACGGGAGTGCAATTACAGAATTGTACTTTGAGTAAATAAAATTTGAGACAAAATAATATGGCCTCTTCTCTATTGCAAGACTATCTTTCCTGTGTTCATAACCCGGTTAGGTTACAGCGTTAATTAAATTAGTACAGCTCGCTTGAGAAAGTGGCGACTTCGATCCCCAACAAGGTCACCGAGAAACTATTCCCCAGCTCCGTCGTGAAAGCAGTTAGACCAAACCACCCACGTGTTTCTGAGACCATGAGGATGGCTTTGGTGGTGAAAAGGCGGAACATTGTGTGTAGCTCTCATTTCCATTTCGCATTGGGTTAATGCAGCTCTGAGGTCTGTGTATTCCCTTGTAACAGAAATTATGCTTGTACTTAGAACTCGGTGAGGTTAGTTTTAATGGATCAATTTAATAGGCGAATAGACTGATATTATTATTATTATTTTTTTAGTCTCAGACAGGGCTTCCGAACTTAATAATATAGTACCTCAATTCCTTGTTTCAGGAGCTCTGGTCAGGAAAGGTTAACTAGTTTTTTTCTTCAAATGCCATAAATGAATGTGGAGATGTTATCTAGGAACGTAATACGATGCTCTGACAGCCGCCGACTTGCACTTCAAATCATCTCACACCCGACGTTAATGAGGTTCCACGCTTTATGTAGATTCTGTAGTCTAGCCAAATGTAACAGCATGATTGCATCCCTATAGAAAACCAGATTGCGAGTCTATTCTAAGAAATGCACTGCACAGCACGACAGTAAAGGATTTCATATTTCAGTTGATAATCCTATAATTTCTAAAAGCAGTAACATTGCTACGTAACAATACAGTTTCTACCAAAAGTTTAAGGACTTCCCTTCAAAAGTTATGTTTCACTCTTGTCCTTAAACTTAAGCATGTGAAACCCTTTGAAATAATTCAAAACATTCATACAATCAATAGACTTTAACACATTATAAACATGAATACAAATAAGTACAACACAATGTAAACATGAATCCAAATAAGCATACAATTATAAGGTTTTAAATTGTGGATCTCTGATGTACAATTCAAATATGACTCCGTCTATTGCAAGAGTGTATTGTTAAATGACTGTGAACATGTATGTAACGTAAAAATAGCATATAATATTAAAACACTTGTACAACGTTGTCTTGTAATGTATTTAAGCATAAACCTTATAATTGGCTAGCTTATCATCCATTGTATAGAGTAGAAAATTTTACTTAAATTTGTGGATTTGTAATGTATAATATTTTAAATTGTGGATTGTAATGCATATTTTAAAATTTTGGATTTGTAATGTATAATATTTTAAATTGTGAATTTGTAATGTATAATATTTTAAATTGTGAATTTGTAAGGTACAATTTAAATTGTGGATTTGTAATGCATATTTTTAAATTTTGGATTTGTAATGTATAATATTTTAAATTATGAATTTGTAGGGTACAATTTAAATTGTGGATTTGTGATGTATAATTTTTAAATTGTGAAATTGTAAGGTACAATTTAAATTGTGGATTTGTAATACATATTTTAAATTTGTGGATTTGTAATGTATAAATTAAATTGTGGATTAGTAATGCATATTTTAAATTTGTGCATTTGTAATGTATAATATTTTAAATTGTGAATTTGTAAGGTACAATTTAAATTGTGGATTTGTAATACATATGTTAAATTTTGAATTTGTAAGGTATTATTTAAATTTGACTCTATCTATTACAATAGTGTATTGCTAGATGACTATGAACTATTCTACATATATCAAATTCGATTAATGATATAAACATAGTATGTAATATTGCAACACTTGTACAAAATTTTTCTTATGCATTAAGGCATAAGCTTTGTAAATGGCGAGCGGATTGATTCTATATAGTACATAGATAATTTAATTGTGGACGTGTAATGTGTATTTGTAATGTATTAATTAATTGTGGATTTGTAATGTACTTAAGCATAAGATTTATAATTGCTAGTTGATCATATATTGTGTAGAGTAGATAATTTTTATTTATTTTAATTTTTGGGTTGTAATATCTATTTTAACCGACTCTGTATATTGCAATAATGTACTGCTATATGAATATCAACTATGAACTATGAAATATGTAACATAAACATAGCATGTAGTATTGCAAATCTTGTATGCAATGGAACATGCTGTTTTAGCACAATAAAGGGAAAAAAAAAACCCTTTGATGTTCCACAGGGATCAATTGCCTATCTAGCTTCCTGACTGCGTATTATATAATAATTTTTCGGCTTTGAAAACTTATTGAAAAATTATATTTTTTGTAGAAAAAAATTAATTACTCCAGAATAGAATATCTAAACAAATGAAGAGTCCACTGCAAGAATGATGGATGTCATTTGGAATACATTTTGCAGGAGAAGCAATTGAAAGTTTGAAATGCTTAGCGCTCAAAGCTTAACTGTGATTTTCCGATCATTACTGGACAATGACTATCAGTGTTAATGCCATATAACTCTGTATGCACATTCTATATGTCTTAAGCTAAGCATTGACAGTCTTGGTTCATTTTCGACAAGATAGTGACATCCATCATTCTTGCAGTGGACTCTTCAAATGGTGGAAACCTATGAAAGAATTTAACTGCTTTCAATGGTTGAAGCTGGATCACATAAAAAAAACATAAAATAAGATGACCTATTGATATGCATTGAATTCTTACACTCTAAAACTGTCACTATTCATGATTCTAAGCTATTTTATCAATTTTATTCTGCAATGTACAAAGATATGCCAATCAAGTTAATTTTTAAAAAAATTTAAATTTAGATAAACAATGATGCAAATTTTTCAGTTCCAATAGTTCTGCGTGCACTGAAACTTTCTCACAACTCTTAAAAATATGTCAATTCTATTTATTTATTCCAAGTTACAATGGAAGTGCTGAGAGAGTATTTTCTCTAATATCTGCTCAATGGACAAAAGAACGAAATCGCATGCTAACGGAGACAGTCAGAGGTATCACTATGGCGAAATATAATTTCAAGGACATATCCTGTAAACAGTTCCATAGTTATTTATTTATTTATTATTTTGCTAATAATTGTAACATAAAATATGATATATACAGAAACACTTTAGCTTGCCCCTGAAAGAGTAGAACTCGTGCTCAGGAGCTGATTCCTGATTTGAAATTAATAATTATACAATACAATTTGTCTTATGTCTACTATGCAATTATAGTAGGCTATATGAATTTAAATTTACAATTTTTCAATTTTTATAAAATCCATACATAACTTTTGAAATTTAATACTAGAACTATTAGAATTAACAAGATTAGGATATTTAAATATAAATTTGTTATATATTCTTGGGCCTAAATTACTACTATGACTAAATACTGTAACAGTGTTGCATTTTGGTTCAAACAATCTTAAAGAATTCATACCTTTTGTTTCATAACTATGAGAATACAATTCAAAATTATTTAGATTTTTATGTATGAATTTTATTAATACAATATAATAAATTTATCTTACGTTAAGTACATTAAAGTCTAAAAACAAATTTTGAGATGGAAAATCAATAGGTTTATGAAGACATATTGCAATTATTTTCTTCTGTAATAAATAAAGTGGATTAAAATTGGGTTTAAATGAACTACCCCATCCTATAATTCCATACATAATTACCGATTGAAATAAAGTTAAATATATTGTGCGTAATAAACTTATTGACAAGTAATTCCTCAATAAAACAAAATAATGTACCATTTTACGTAATTTATTACAAAGGTAATTAATGTGTTGGTTCCATTTTAAATGATTATCGAAAATTATGCCTAAATACTTAACTTCAGAGGACTCTTTAATAATCGGACATTTACACTATATAAGACAACAACCAGAATTATGTAATTTAATACTTAATATAGATATAGAAGATTTGTTACATTTTTCAGATAATGAGAATGGAATAATTATGGTTTTATTTTCGTTGATAGAAAGATAATTTATGTCAAACCATTTTTTTATTAATTTAAGTACATTATTTGAATTATTATTATATTTATTACAAGATAGAAGTTTGTCTCTTCAGGCTCTCGTGCACAAAGTGGGCTCCACCGATAAGTAGGGTACAGATGTAATACTGATCCAGCAACTATTGAGAAAACTGACTAAGGTGAATTATTGTTTTTATCTTTAATTTTGTTCATACAAATTTTTAAAAAGTCTTCCATTTTTCAGCAATGTCCTCTTATTTTAGATGCCATGTCCTCCTATAGAATTTCTTCTCATGGTAATCCTACATGTATGAAAACAGCTCTTCACTAAATCCTCCAAGTAGACTATACGTTGAACAGGGTATGTGATAAATGACTTCCTTCTCGTACCCGTCTCCCTATTCCACTTTCCTCTGATATTTCTTCTCCTATTCTGACACATTAATTATTCATAATTACTAGATACAGTAATTCTGAACTTCAATTCATAAATATTGAGTGGTTAAGGCAGGACAAACATTTTATCCTTCATATTAGTTTACTCATAAAAAGTCAAATCACAATCGTACAAAACGCCTTGGAGATCAAGACATGTCACCACACCTTTCAGTTCCTAAAGAAAGAGTTTTTTTAAGTGGTGGAGCCTGGAGGTAAATGTGTGCAATATTAAGATATACTACCAATGTTGAAATGTTTGACAGTTTGACTTTATCCGCTGCTATCGATTATTTGTGGGTATGCTTTGTACTTCTCATATTTTAACAATAATAATGATAATAATAATAATAATAATAATAATAATAATAATAATAATAATAATAATAATAATAATAATTTATTTAACCTGGCAGAGGTTAAGGCCATACGGCCTTCTCTAACACTCAACCGGGAGTGAAACTGCGTTACAAAAACACTACAAATGTACAAAGTACACTACAATTTTACACACAAAACTGAATAAGATAATAATAATAATAAATTGTAAACAACAAGTAAGTAGAAATCAGACATAATATATAACATACAGAAAGAAAGAAAAAAGCATAATAAAATGTGAACAGCAGGTCAAAATAAATTATACATAAAAAGTATAAAAAAATAAGACAATTATTGATGATGATAATAATAATAATAATAATAATAATAATAAAAATAAGAATAGTAATAATAATAATAATAATAATAATAATAATAGTAGTAGTAGTAGTAGTAGTAGTAGTAGTAGTAATAGTAGTAGTAGTAATAAAATAGCATACAATGAATACAATATTTTTAAGTACACACAGTAAGGAAAATTATGATTATATATAGCTCAACTTATCACATTATAGATATACCATTATCGGAAAATATGAACACAAAAATATAAAATAAGTTAAATTTCACTAGAACATAAAAAAAATGTGAATACGTGGAAACATGCAATACAACACTTGTCATAATACTAAGTTAGTTTGGCAACTCGTCATAAGATAATTTTCTAACTTGGATTTGAAAGATTTCAATGTTCGGCAGCCCATGACTTCTGGCGACAGAGAGTTCCAGTGACGAGAGGTAGCAACAGTGAAAGATGAGGAATACAGAGATGATGTGTGAAGTGGAATTTCTAGCGTGTTATCGCGTTGTGATCGAGTATTAATATTATGATAGCGAGAGAGAGTATGAAAACGAGCGAATAAATAATAGGGGGATGAAGTGTGCATAATTCGATATAAGAGAGAAAGTGAGTGCAGATTTCTCCTCTCATGTAACCTAAGCCATGATAACTTCTCGAAAGAAGGTGAGATATGATCGTAGTATCGAACATTACAAATGAAGCGGACGCACGCGTTATGAACACGCTGTAGTTTCTGAGCGGAATCAATCCTGAGATCACTGAACAAAATGTCGCAATAATCGAAGTGAGGTAGAATGAGTGTCTGTACCAGCGTCTGTTTTAATTTAGATGGATAATGATACAATCTTTTTAGTGAATGGAGAATAGAGAATGCCTTCTTACATGTATATTTAATATGCGTATCCCAACTAAGATTAGATTCGAAATGCACTCTGAGATTTTTTACGGTAGAGCTAAACGGGATGATTGTTTTATTCAGTTTCACAGGTGGAATATTCAGGTCGTTGACTTCAGGAATTAATCTACGGTTCGCGAACAGAATAGCCTGTGATTTACATGCGTTTAGGTTAAGCCCAAATTGTTGAGACCAGGAAGAGATGGGATCAAGATCTTCATTAAGACTATTAATGCTATCATTTAGTGCATCAGGACAGGCTGAAGCATCAGGACGGGCTGAAAGTGTATCAATAACTTACGCACACACTGTAGAGGGAGGTGAGCCATCGTGGTCATCTTACAATATGATTCTCTCACCATGCAGTGTATAGTGTGAGGTCGAAATAATCCTAAACATAGAACTTAGTATAAATCTCTAGAGAGATCGAAAACTGTCATAGAAGAATAGTGTTATTGTAGACAATTTATTGAGTCATGTTTTGTCCTCCGTTAAGTTCCTTGTGCACCCTTGTTTTATCTGACTCCGCTAGGAGATTATTAAATAGGCTTTACTACCTACGTTTACTGAAACTACATTAAGCTCAAAGAATACACATAACTCTGACGAGTGATTAACATTATTGTAATCATATTTTATTTGTACAACAGTAGTAAAGCGGCACATTAAACGGCTTAAGAAACGCAATTAATTCTAAGAACAGAAATAATGTTTTCAAAGGTTGTTATTATCTAAAGGTCATGCAAACGTGTGATCAAGACGATTTCAAAACAAGTTTGAAACGTTGCTAACACAAGTTCCTCGACTTCAAACCGATAGTACAAATAAATTCTGAATATCTCACCTTCTTTCGAGAAGTTATCATGGCTTAGGTTACATGAGAGGAGAAATCTGCACTCACTTTCTCTCTTATATCGAATTATGCACACTTCATCCCCCTATCATTTATTCGCTCGTTTTCATACTCTCTCTCGCTATCATAATATTAATACTCGATCACAACGCGATAACACGCTAGAAATTCCACTTCACACATCATCTCTATATTCCTCATCTTTCACTGTTACTACTTCTCGTCACTGGAACTCTCTGCCGCCTGAAGTCAAGGGCTGCCGAACATTGAAATCTTTCAAATCCAAGTTAGAAAATTATCTTATGACGAGTTGCCAAACTAACTTAATATTATGACAAGTGTTGCATTGCATGTTTCCACGTATTCACATTTTTTTATGTTCTAGTGATATTTAACTTATTTTATATTTTTATTTTCATATTTTCTGATAATGGTATATCCATAATGTGATAAGTTGAGCTATATATAATCATAGTTTTTCTTACTGTGTGTACTTAAAAATATTGTATTCATTATATGCTTTGTACTGCACTATTTTATTACTATTATTATTATTATTATTGTTATTATTATTATTATTATTATTATCATCATCATCATTATTACTATTCTTATTTTTTATCATTATGATGATGATTATTATTATTATTGTTATTATTATTATGAAAAGCTCACTTCCGATTTAACTTATGTGCAATAAAATGGAAAGCTGTTAGACTGACGGCTGTAGAATCGCTTTTCCACACTAGAAATTGGGAGGGAGTTTAACTGAAATTTAACTAAGGAAGATATCTCAGAGTAATCCTGTTTTCTTTTTAACCTTTCCACAATTTCGTCATCAGTTAAAATCTATAAATTTAAAAACATTGATAACATTAATAAGTATTGCTCTTAAAAATTGGAAAATGCAGACACAGAGCGTTCGCCAAAAAAAAAAAAAAAAAAAAAAAAAAAAAAAGGCTCCGTTCAGGTAATTTTACTTGAAGCAAGTAAAGAGATAGGTTTGGAAGTAAATCCCGAAGAGACAAAGTATATGATTATGTCTCGTGACCAGAATATTGTACGAAATGGAAATATAAAAATTGGAGATTTATCCTTCGAAGAGGTGGAAAAATTCAAATATCTTGGACCAAGAGTAACAAATATAAATGACACTCGGGAGGAAATTAAACACAGAATAAATATGGAAAATGCCTGTTATTATTCGGTTGAGAAGCTTTTATCATCCAGTCTGCTGTCAAAAAATCTGAAAGTTAGAATTTATAAAACAGTTATATTACCGGTTGTCCTCTATGGTTGTGAAACTTGGACTCTCACTTTGAGAGAGGAACAGAGATTAACGGTGTTTGAGAATAAGGTTCTTGGGAAAATATTTGGGGCTAAGAAGGATGAAGTTACAGGAGAATGGAGAAAGTTACACAACACAGAACTGCACGAATTGTATTCTTCACCTGACATAATTAGGAACCTTAAATCCAGACGTTTGAGATGGGCAGGGCATGTAGCACGTATGGGCGAATCCAGAAATGCATATAGAATGTTAGTTGGGAGACCGGAGGGAAACAGACATTTGTGGAAGCCGAGACTTAGATGGGAGGATAATATTAAAATGGATTTGAGGGAGGTGGGATATTATGACAGAGACTGGATTAATCTTGCACAGGATAGGGACCAATGGCGAGCTTATGTGAGGGCGGCAATGAACCTCCGGGTTCCTTGAAAGCCAGTAAGTAAGTTGTAAATAGTACTAGTAGTAGTAGTAGTAGTAGTAATCTTCTTTCTAGGCTCCCCACTTCTCTATGCCCAACAGGTCTGTTTTGAATAACTTGTCCAGTTGGTATTCTTCTATTAAGTTCTATTGCCAGTTGCTTTCCCGGTCTGCAATCCATTCACGTAAGTTCAGAATGTTTAAGTCTTCTCATATTCTTCTGTAGCTGAATTCATCTCAACGCATATCCAGTTATTCTTCTTCAACTGTTTCTATCTTCCGTATTTCGCTATTGTTTAGAGCCCAGTTCTCGCAACCGTACGTACATTCACTAGAGGCCATCAACTTATTGAATTTCAATTTTGTATCCTTCTTAGTTTTGTTCTTCAAGGTCCTATGTAGTTCCGCACATGTGTTGTAATTTTCAAAGCTTCATCTTTAATGTAAGATTCATATCAACCCAAATACTTAAAATGACTAACCAGTACTATAGTTTCGTTATTGTTATTACTTACTATTTTAGGTCTGATTAGTTGTTTTCCCTGAAATGCCAAAACTTTGGAGTTTTTAATGGATATCTTTACATTATAATTCTACGCTACTTTATGTTTACTCTTATCGGTGATATTCAGTCGATAAAGTAGCCAGTTGTTATTAGACAGAGCTAACGCAACATTTTCAATACAAAACATAGTTGGTTCGCAATTAAAAAAAAAAGAAAGTTAACTCTAATATCTTGAAAAGTATTTCAAGTACAAGAAATACATTACGTGTATCAGATGTCCCCTTCGATGTAATTCAACTTGTAATTGTCGGTTGGTGTGTATCTGAAATATTTCACACCCTATCGGAGGTGAAAGAGTTAAGTGGGCCATATCTGCCATCAAATAAGATTGTATTTTATTTTACTATAAATGGAGACTGATGGTTGTTGTTCCTTAATTTTAGGTTATTTTTAATCAAATAGTTTACTTACTTACTTACAAATAGCTTTTAAGGAACCTGGAGGTTCATTGCCGCCCTCAAATAAGCCCCCCATCGGTCTCTATCCTGAGCAAGATTAATCCAGTCTCTATCATCATACCCCACCTCCCTCAAATCCATTTTAATATTATCCTCTCATCTTCGTCTCGGCATCCCCAAAGGTCGTTTTCCCTCCGGCCTCCCAACCAACACTCTATATGCATTTCTGGTTTCGCCCATACGTGCTACATGTCCTGCCCATCTCAAACGTCTGGATTTAATGGTCCTAATTATGTCAAGTGAAGAATAAAATGCGTGCAGTTCTGCGTTGTGTAATTTTCTCCATTCTTCTGTAACTTCATCTCTCTTAGCCCCAAATATTTTCCTAAGAACCTTATTCTCAAACACCCTTAATCTCTGTTCCTCTTTCAAAGTGAGAGTCCAAGTTTCACAACCATAAAGAACAACCGGTAATATAACTGTTTTATAAATTCTGCAGTGCTTGGGAAAATTGACATAAGTCAGTTTTCACAAACCTTCTTTGATAATTTATGGACAACATACACTGGTTTATGTAGATTTGATTTTTTTTTCTGTATGAACTATTGTAATGGGAGGAATACCTATGTATTTTTTTTTCCAAGCGAACAGATGTTCCGTAAGTTGTCAATAAATTATCAAAAAAGGTTTGTGGAAACTAACTTGTGTCACTTTTCCCGAGCACTACAGAATTGTAACTTTCAGATTTTTTGACAGCAGACTAGATGACAAAAGCTTCTCAACCGAATAATAACACGCATTTCCCATATTTATTCTACGTTTAATTTCCTCCCGAGTGTCATTTATATTAGAAGAGTACACTGCAAGAATGATGGATGTCATTTGGAATACATTTTGCAGGAGAAGCAGTTGAAAGTTTGAAATGCTTAGCGCTCAAAGCTTAACTGTGATTTTCCGATCATTACTGGACAATGGCTATCAGTGTTAATGCCATATAACTCTGTATGTACATTCTACATGTCTTAAGCTACGCATTGACAGTCTCGGTTCATTTTCGACAAGAAAGTGACATCCATCATTCTTGCAGTGGACTCTTCATTTGTTACTGTTGCTCCAAGATACTTGAACTTTTCTACCTCTTCGAAGGATTTACTTCAATTTTTATATTTTCATTTCTTACAATAAATATTTTACTTAGTGTAATATACAGGGACATCACTATTTTTACCCGCATTTTTATTGTACCTGCGTTTCTGAATGTACTTGACTCCCACCCTTTTTCACTAATGTTCTTGCTCCCGTCAACCACACAGGCTTACAGCCGCTGTTGCATTCGAAGTCTGCTAGCAGTGAAGTAAACAGTACAGAGTATAGTGTGTTTCAGAAATATGGTTGCGTTTTCTATAGAAGGAAAAGCCTATATTATTGAAGCTTATTTCCAGGGGCAGGTATTTATGGAGATTAATTTTATCATTTGTGTTTTTTAATATTGGAGTCGGCGGAGATTGTTGGAGATTGATTTCTACTCTTGTTGGATATTAATGGAAATTTTGGAAAATACAATTATTTTGGAACTGGAATATTAACTCAGTATAAATATTACTTTCCAAATAATTAACATTAAAGTTTCATTGGATTCTGGCTAAGGTGCGGTATGGCCAATAGACAATATCTGTTGAATTGAGACTGTGTTTAACACACATTCATTAAAAACGAAAAAAAAAAAGTTGCAGCCCTCAAATTAGCCTAATACTTTCAAATTATTAGTGAAATGTTGAATTCTCCGTCTTTTGAGTTCACTAATGTAATCAGAACACCTGGAATACCATGTAATGTAGCCACTTGAATGTGCAACAAATTCAAATGAAAAAAATGTTCGAAAAGGAACTCAGAATATGAAATTCGCTATAAAACGACGCAATAATAATAATAATAATAATAATAATAATAATAATAATAATAATAATAATAATAATAATAATAATAATTCGCGAATGTGTTCATATTTCGCTATTAGAACTCTATTTCGCGATTTGTCGTGATTGTTTATCCGGATATTATTAATCAGAAGCACTTAATTCGTAAAAATTAGTAAAAATCTATTGTATATCTATTATGTCGTGATTTTCGCTATCTCCGTACATACCCGGCCCTGCTTATTTCGCACAGGTACGGTGTGTAGCATGACTGAATAACTTTATCTGAGCAGAAGTGAAGATTAGAGTTACTGAAAGTACGTTAATATGCTGAATACAACCGCCTGAAGAGTTGAGTTTGTGAAAAAATGTTACTACTCTACTGTATTTTGATAAAATACCGTAAAAGTAATAAACAAACTGAAAATCCTAATATCGTATTTCCCTGTAACATAAATGGATACACTACTTTTCTCTCCTCCTATAGCTAGTAATATGATTTGTTTACATATTGCACTAGTAACACCAAACTCCTGTAATGGAAGGGGGTAACAGTGTTTCGGAGTATAGCCAGGTTAATGTTAAAAATGTTGGTAAAAATAAAGTGATGTCCCTGTATTACCGGTTGTACTCTATGGTTCTGAAAGTCTCTCACTTTGAGAGAGGAGCAGAGATTAAGGATGTTTGAGAATAAGTTTCTTAGGAAAATATTTGGGGCTAATCGGGATGAAGTTACAGGAGAATGGAGAAAGTTACACAACACAGAACTGCACGCATTGTATTCTTCACCTGACATAATTAGGAACGTTAAATCCAGACGTTTGAGATGGGCAAGGCATGTAGCACGTATGGGCGAAGAATGAAATGCGTGCGGTTTTGCGTTGTGTAACTTTCTCCATTCTCCTGTAACTTCATCCCTCTTAGCCCCAAATATTTTCCTAAGAACATTATTCTCAAACACCTTTAATATCTGTTCCTCTCTCAAAGTGAGAGTCCAAGTTTCACAACCATACAGAACAACCGGTAATATAACTGTTTTATAAATTCTGCAGTGCTCGGGAAAATTGACATAAGTCAGTTTCCACAAACCTTTTTTGATAATTTATTGACAACTTACACTGGTTTATGTCGATTTGATTTTTTTTTTCTGTATGAATTATTGTAATGGGAGGAATACCTATGTATTTTTTTCCAAGCGAACAGATGTTCCGTAAGTTGTCAATAAATTATCAAAAAAGGTTTGTGGAAAATGACTTGTGTCACATTTCCCGAGCACTGCAGAATTCTAACTTTCAGATTTTTTGACAGCAGACTAGATGACAAAAGCTTCTCAACCGAATAATAACAGGCATTTCCCATATTTCTTCTGCGTTTAATTTCCTCCCGAGTGTCATTTATATTTGTTACTGTTGCTCCAAGATATCTGAACTTTTCTACCTCTTCGAAGGATAAATCTTCAATTTTTATATTTTCATTTCATAGAATAAATATTTTACATAGTGTAATATACTTAAAATCCTACATATTATCATAGATCTTTGGTAATAGTAATATACGTTACAAGAGCGGTATGTTGACGTTTTCATGGACGAGGAAAAGATTGAAAAAGCGAAACGTAGTTGAGCTTTTTTAATTTCCGAGAACATGAAAACAAACATACCGCTCGTGTATCGTACATTATTTTGTGCGAAATCGTTTATTACATACCTGAAAGACGAATTTCTAATTAGTCGCAATGAAATCTCCATGTTGGTTTCTGTTTAATGACGGCAACTTCGGAACAGCAAAATATCTTTCTTCAACATTGTTGCTGTAAAATGTTTTCTGTGTTTACTATACTCCAGCAGACCGTGATATACGTCTGTCTTTTTTTTTCCCTCAGTCTATAAATGCGAACTTAAAACAAACGGTAAGGTTATGTAATGATTTATTTTTCATTTTAATATTTTAACAATATTATTTATATAACATATTGCAGTAATAACATCGGCATCTGGAATCTTGTTGATTTTTTCACGGCTTCCTTAATGTTACTTGTATCAGGAATGCAATAAGTTTCGTGGAGTAGTAGACTTTACTTAATTTTTGCAAATATTTAAAAACTATTATTAACATTGCAATTTAGATGAAATTGCAGTGGTAAGTTTCCAATTTATAATTATTACTATGTTAAACGTCTCTAAAAATAATATGTTAAAAGCCTAAAGCAGTAAAATGAATGTCGCGCTTAAGCGGTAAGAAGTGGGAAATTGTTATGTGTGTTAGGTTGGGAATACTGAATGTGGTATTTCACACTTACCGCGTATTGGTTCTGTGCGGAAAACAAGCAATTACGCACGATCTCGCACAAAATACTTTATCATAGTCTTCGCCAAAGAACTGTCACAGTGTAATTGATTGATTGATTGTTTATACTATACATGGCCATTATACATGGATGTACACGTCAATTACATAATGAATAAAAAACACAACAAAATTAAAAACACTACAAGTTAAAATACATTTAAAATAAATAATATAATCAAGTAGTATTGCACATATCACAACTTGTGATTTAAGAATTCTTTTACTGAATAGAAAGTTTGATCAGTTAAAATTTGTTTAACTTTCACTTTAAATTTTGCATAAGGTAAAGATTGTATCTGCAATGGTAATTTATTAAAAAACACAATGCCAGTATAGGCAGGCGATTTTTCATATTTCACAAGTCTATGATTTTTTATCGAGAAGTCCACACCTGTGGAGTAACGGTCAGCGCGTCTGGCCGCGAAACCAGCTGGCCCGGGTTCGAATCCCGGTCGGGGCAAGTTACCTGCTTGAGGTTTTTTTCCGGGGTTTCCCCTCAACCCAATATGAGCAAATGCTGGGTAACTTTCTGTGCTGGACCCCGGACTCATTTCACTGGCATTATCACCTTCATCTCATTCAGACGCTAAATAACCTCAGATGTTGATAAAGCGTCGTGAAAAACCTACTCAAAAATAAACATTAATTGAGAACAGATATGCATTTCCAGCCTATGCCACTGAGGTTTGATACCAAGTTTATTTCTCTTCATCTCACCACGATTGCTACATCTTCGATTTAATCTTCCTTGTTTGTCAATGGACGGCTAACGTCGCAATTTGTTTTCCTTCCTCGTGTTTTTAAACGCGTCCTTCTTGGTCCACGGTCAGACATCCTGCAGTTTCCTTGGCCTGCCTCAGTTCCGTCCGCGACTTTGGAAAGTAATACTAAAACCATTAGGGATAACCTTTCATCCAGCGAGGGAAGTTGCTAGGTGATCAGGTGCGAAACACCTGGGCCCAGCAGAGTTAATTACATTATTTGGAATAACTGCTAGTTCGGTTAGTCATCATCATCTGTGAGAAAGTCCGTCTTTGCCGTGACTCATTGTAGTGACTGAGTAGGTCCACGCACGTCCGTCCGGCAGGTAGTTGCGGCGACCAAGGTGTGAGAGAGGGGCCCGCTGTCGCCACGGCCTCCGCTCCGAGCTTTGCAGGTGGGCTTCAGACTCTCTGGCGCCGCTCCACATTCCAAGCGTCTCAAAGTCTCACAGACCACGTTCTCATCTCAGCGCGAGGCGTTCGGTTCGTGAGCCGAAGTCTCAGATGCAGCGCTTTGCCTGCCCTACAGTCAAACATTTTTATAGGCCCTAATATTTTTCATTTGATTCGTTTCTATTTATTCCTTAAGGTGCATATTTCTAAATAATTATTAATATATGTCCCTACGGTGTGAGCTTTGCGTTTACTCCATCCTCATTCGTATAATAATAATAATAATAATAATAATAATAATAATAATAATAATAATAATAATGTATTTACTTATTCTGGTGTAGTTAAGGCCATCAGGCCTTATCTTCCACAACACCAGGAATACAAATACAATAACAGAAATAAACAGAAAAAAAATACACTATATACAAAGTAAAGCTACACAAGAAATAAAGAGAGAGAGAAAAAAACACTATAAACAAAGTAAAGCCACACAAAAATATACACAGGTTGCAGTCACACAAACTTTAAATGAGTGATTAAGTATCATAATTAATTCTATCCTAACTAATTAACTAACATAAACAAGAAACTTGCAATTTTAATCTAGATCAAAAAAGAAAAACAGAAAAAAAGAACACAAATCAATACTTCTAGCAATACCTAAAAAACATTAACTAAGACTAAATTTTCCAATTTAATTTTGAATTGTGATAAAGTCCGGCAGTCCCTGACGTCATTAGGTAACGAATTCCAGAGGCGAGGTATTTCTACAGTATAGGAAGATGAGTATAAAGACGTTCTATGATGAGGGATAGAAAGAAGTGCTTGATGTCGGTTTCGAAGAGTTGTAAGAAATTGAAAGCGCGATAAGAGATAATTCGGAGTAGAAGTATGCATGATTCTAAACAGAAGAGACAGTGAATGTATTGTTCTTCGTTCCTTCAGACGCACCCATGAAAGTAACTGGAGGGAAGGTGTTATATGGTCAAATTTACGAGTATTGCAGATGACGTATGCACACATTATGAACACGTTGTAGTCTCTCAGCTAAGAGTGAACTTACATTAGTTAGCAAGGAATAATAATAATAATAATAATAATAATAATAATAATAATAATAATAATAATAATTTATTCCCCTTAAGGAGATTCAAGAATAACTTAAAATGTTGTGTATAAAGTGCAAATTAAAATCAAGGTGACATTTAACATTTAATTTTTTTAAGGTGACATGTATTTTATTTAGCCTGACGAGTTACTCCCTTGGTTTGAATTGTAAATTATTTAAAAATAGCGTGTAAGAGGGCCTTAGACTAGAAATGTTTAGTTTAAATGTAGTTCTGTTTATAAGTATGCATAAGGGTGTAATTATTTGACTTATTTGAACTGTTGTATCAGTGAAGCGAGGTGAGTCAGTGAAGTTATGGTTTTACAGTGCAGTGAACAGTTCCGATCAGTGATAATTTATAGCGTCAATGAAATGTGTTCTATAGTGTCAGTGAAATGTGTTATGGAGTGTCAGTGAAATGTGTTCTAAAGTGTCAGTGAAATGCGTCATAGTGCCACTACAGTGAGTGAGATGAGAGTAAAGTGAAATACTATTGAAACTTATGTATGGCCTATACATAATTATGTAGGTTGTATTGTAAAATTAGGTATTTTATGTTTCATTATTAATTGTAATTATTGTGTTAAATTGTATTGTGCATTCTTATTGTACTGTGTATATAATTGTATTGTATATTGTATAATTGTATTGTGTATTGTAATTTTATTGTGTATTGTTTATATTGTGTATATCACTGCCACCGGATACTTGCCCACTTGCAGTGTAAATACATACATACATACATACATACATACATACATACATGCATATACTGGCTTTTAAGGAACCCGGAGGTTCATTGCCGCCCTCACATAAGCCCGCCATTGGTCCCTATCCTGAGCAAGATGAATCCATTCTCTATCATCATATCCCACCTCCCTCAAATCCATTTTAATATTATCTTCCCATCTACGTCTTGGCCTCCCCAAAGGTCTTTTTCCCTCCAGCCTCTCAACTAACACTCTATATGCATTTCTGGATTCGCCCATACGTCTGGATTTAATATTCCTAATTATGTCAGGTGAAGAATACAATGCGTGCAGTTCTGCGTTGTGTAACTTTCTCCATTATCCTGTAACTTCATCCCTCTTAGCCCCAAATATTTTCCTAAGCATCTTATTCTCAAACAGCCTTAACCTATGTTCCTCTCTCAAAGTGAGAGTCCAAGTTTCACAACCATAAAGAACAACCGGCAATATAACTGTTTTATTACTATTTTATTATTATTATTATTATTATTACTATTATTATTATTATTATTATTATTATTATTATTATTATTATTATTATTATTATTATGGGAAGATAATATTAAAATGGACTTAAGGCAGGTGGGATATGATGACAGAGATGGATTAATCTTGCTGAGGATAGGGACCAATGGCGGGCTTATGTGAGGGCGGCAATGAACCTCCGAGTCCTCTAAAAGCCGTTTGTAATAAGTATTATTATTATTATTATTATTATTATTATTATTATTATTATTATTATTATTATTACTATGCACATTTATGTTCAGACCGAGTACCTTATTGAATCTAAAGATCTCAAAATACACTCTGTTGGGGTGATCACACATTCTTCTCATTTATTTCAGTAATTCAATTATTTCCTCTGGTGAAAATATGAGAATTAAAATATAAGACATTTCTATAACGTATGAGATTTTTACACGAAATTGTTTCATCAATAGATCATAATATTTGTATAACAATGATTAATTATATTTCCACTGAAAGACGCCGGGACCGCATGTGACTTCAGCGCGTGTTTGAACGCACCCAGCTGGCAGACTCCCCACTCTGCAGGCTGCCATTCTTACTCCGTCCGCGCCATGGCACAGGTGGTCAACTCCGCGTCTTCTCACGTTATTTGTGATGCAGTAAAAAGCCAGCGCTGACCACAGAACACGATCGGTTTTTGCCAGAACCTCCGACTCAGGAGGAAGAGTAGTGTTCCAGGAAATTAGGCGGGGATATGTCCTCTCATTCTTGTCGCGGGAAGGACTGTCCTTCTTGCACTGCTTTGCCTCGCCGATCTGTTTTTACGCATTTACACTCGAATGACCCCATGCTCGTCTTGTACTTATTTTTCGACTTTGGCCAACTCCGCTGTACAGTTTGGTTTATATAAGCCATGTGCACCACTGAGCTGCCGCCCGCCGTCTGCTGGCATCAGCCAATTTCTGGTTTCAATGTTTGTGTACTTTGGTTAGAAAGTGATACCTTACCCAAAAACAAATAAAAAGAGACTCCTAAAACGCGTTCCAAATATAATGCACCAATTTATATCGCAAGGTGCCTAATAAAGACAATGCTTTTTTACTTGTTTTTTAAATTTCATCCATTTAGGGCCGATTGTATAAACCATTTAATCTTAGATCAGAAGTTAAATTGATCCTCGTTATAGCTGAACTTGGAATTTTGTGTTGTATAAAGTCTAATCTGAGATTAATTTGTCTTAAACTAAAGTCAACTTTGACTGAAGAAATTTCTCCGATTAAGTTAGATGATCCAAGTTCAGTTATTTCATTTCTGTTTCAAACATACGAGTGGCAGGTTGTGCAAATAGGATAACCATTATTATTAATATTAATAGATATGGTAGTTAAAATTATATTTATATTTTTTTCAATTTCTTGCCTTAATACACAAACATTCTTATATTTTATAAGGCTTTATCGTGTTCAGCAGTTTCAAATAACATAACCTATAATTGTGTTATGTTTATAACAACCATTAATTATTAATGGATATGATAGGTACATTCATAAATTTTCAATTAACTGTATTACTAAATGAAAATTGTCGTTTTATAAAGCTTTATTATGTTTAGCAGTATCAAACACCATAACATGATAACAACTCGGAGAACAGTCAACCTTCTTCTTATTGTCCGCCATTATTTACAATGCACAAAACAAACCAGTGTCTCCAACAGAGTGTGCGGAAAGTCGCCAAAAAGTAATTGGAAAGTCGCTAGATTTCTCATTAACAACAAAGAAAGATTAAATTTTGTCATTATGGGGTGCTAAAAAGGTCGCTAAATCCCTATTTAAGCCATGTAACAGTTACAAGAAATTGTCGTTGAAAGAGTTAAAGTCGCTAAATTGGCAACACTGAACAAACCTGTACAACATGGCCCGCGCATCACATACTTCACCTGTTTATGCGATGTTGCCAAATCCTTTTCACGTGAACTTAGATTGCATTTGAACCAAGGTAATTTGATCGCAGAAAAGTTTTATACAATAGAAGAAGTGTCTGAACTCAGTTCACTTTCCGATGTACGATCAAAGTTGATCTTTAGTCAGGGAGTTTTATACAATTGGGCCTTAGTGGTCCACACCTGCGGAGTAACGGTCAGCGCGTCTGGCCGCGAAACCAGGTGGCCCGGGTTCGAATCCCGGTCGGGGCAAGTTACCTGGTTGAGGTTTTTTCCGGGGTTTTCCCTCAACCCAATACGAGCAAATGCTGGATAACTTTCGGTTATCAAATGACTGAAAGCAAGTAATGGTCTCTTAAACTAAATTATAGTCTTAATTTAGCAATTACTTCTGATGAGAAAATTGAACCTGGTTGTCCAAGTTCAGCACGAATTAATATTCTTAATGGTGTTCCTACTCTGCCTGATCAGGCACCAAAAATGAAATATTAAGTTCCAATATCCTTATGATTTGTTGAGAATATTCATCGTTGCAAAGTTAGTAGAATGGCTGACCCCGGACTCATTTCACGCTAAATAACCTAGATGTTGATACAGCGTCGTAAAATAACCGAATGAAATTTAAAAAATTCATTTAGTGTTTTCCCAAGGCAGGTCTTTCACTGCAAACCCAGCTTTCTCCAGTCTTTCCTATTTTCCGCCTTCCTCCTTTTTTCCTCATATGATCCATATATCTTAGTATCATCTATCTTTTTCTGCCCCGAACTCTTCTCCCGTTCACCATTCCTTCCAGTGCATCTTTCAGTAGGCAGTTTCTTTTCAGCCAGTGACCCAACCAATTCCTTTTCCTCTTCCCGATCAGTTTTACCATAATTCTTTCCAACACAGCTTCATTTCTTATTCTGTCTGACCATTTCACACACTCCATTCTTCTCCATATCCACATTTCAAATACTTCTATTCGCTTCTCTTCACTTCGTCGTAATATCCATATTTCTGCACCCTACAATGCTTCTGCGGATCGAGGAGACGGCCTCCAGATATGGAGGGTAGCTGTGAATATATTGAATAAGCAGTCGCGGACAGCCCATGAGGGGTGGTCCTCCAGCTTGGGGGTTGGGCGAAGGGCTAACAACCCATCACCGTAAAAAAACAGCGTGTTACGAATCCTTCATGTTAGTTGGGAGGCCGGAGAGAAAAAGACCTTTGGGGAGGCCGAGACGTAGATGGGAATATAATATTAAAATGGATTTGAGGGAGATGGGATATGATGATAGAGACTGGATTAATCTTGCTCAGGATAGGGACCAATGGCGGGCTTATGTGAGGGCGGCAATGAACCTCCGGGTTCCTTAAAAGCCAGTAAGTAAGTAAGTAAGTAAGTAAGTAAGTAAGTAAGTAAGTAAGTAAGTAAGTACAATGCTACACTCCACTCAAAGCACTTCACTAGCCTCTCCCTTAGTTATTTTTCTTTGGTCCCCAGAAGATGCTTCCTTTTCTATTAAAAGCTTCCTTAGCCATTGCTATCCTCCTTTTGACTTCCTGGCTGCAGCTCATGTTACTGCTTATAGTACCCTATACCCCAAGTATTTGAAGCTGGCAATATTCGCAAGAGAATCTTCGCCGATTTTTTAATTTATTATAATACATTGACCTTACATCAGCTCTGAAGCTTTAAGATGTGGAACAAGTCAAGAGATACACATTTTCTTAGAGAGATGAGGTGAGGTCGAGGATTCGCCATAGAATACCTGTCATTTGCCTTACGGTTGCGGACAACCTCGGTATAAACCCAGCCAGGTAGTCAGCAAACGGGAATCAAACCCAAACCCAATCACAGCTCAAACCCAGCCAAAAACCTCCTTAAACATAAGTACTACCTATAGAATAAATCTACATTCAAAGATTCTAAATCCATTGCACTTATCTGCCAAAATAGTAAAAATTAATACTCCACGTTGAATCTTTCGTACTCTACTTTTAACACTTGAATATAAATAATTGATTAAATGGCGATCTTACTCGTGTTAATTACGTAAGCATGTGTGGCTTACAGCTGTTTCGGTGCTTCTTCACACCATCCTCAGAGCCTACTAGATCTCGGCGTCATCTCGAACTTCGCTGCCTGTTGTGTGGGTGCGTTCGATTGTTGAAAAGTGTTGAAATGTGGTGTCAAATACAACCCAAAAACCAAAAACTCAACACACTAGAACAATATGAAATATACACACTAAAATACACCCTGATCAAATTCTCAACACACAGATCAATTTCAGAACACACTCACTATTTGACAGCACATTTCAACACTTTTCAACAATCGAACGCACCCAAAAAACAGGCAGCGAAGTTCGAGATGACGCCGAGATCTAGTAGGCTCTGAGGATGGTGTGAAGAAGCACCGAAACAGCTGTAAGCCGTACTTGCTTACACAATTAACACGAGTAAGATCGCCATTTAATCAATTATTTAAAAATTAATAATAATCATAAAACAAAAAATATTCCAAATGAATCAACAGGCAAGTGAGTCTGCCGACTGAGCTACGCTGGTGGCTCTACATGAATGTACAATACATGATAAGTAGTTGAACTATACAAAAGAATGTACAATATATAGGAAGCAGTGTAACTATATACAGTAGATTAATTCAATTTACAAGCTTGAATAATTCATCAACAGAGCCATACAAAATTATGCAATACATAGCATGCAGATTAATTCAATTTACAGGCAAAAACAAACAGACTATATAAACTTGGAGTAATGCATACAAACGTAATAATCCTTGAGAATTATGCCTTGACCGACTTTTCTAGCATTTCTTTCCTCACATAAAAACAAATTGTAGTGAATAGTTTTTCCGTACACAATTATCTCATCAAAATCATGAACGATTCAGGATTAGGTTCACTGGATTCTCGCTTCCGCTATCGCTCTTCAAGGTCATTTTGGACGTTCCGTATTTCTTGGACGCTCAAAATCTCTTCTTCCTGTTGGCTGATAACTGATTGACAATGACCAAAGCTCGGAACTTGGGGACTTGTGTCTTTGCACATGGTTAAGCGACCGGACTCCAATATCAACAAACTCCCGCTTCCAGCACGGAGGTACTGTCAGGTCTGATGGAACAACATATTGATGATATTACACGTAATTTTTAGCATATAATATATAATAAAAATAAAAATGAGAAATACTCGTATATTAACTTTACTGTTCTCCTCTGTACATTTTATTACAGTGTATGACTACGTACATTCCAAGATTTTCGAACCCATAACTTCTTCGCCTGTTAAACCTGATATGAAACGAGAAAAATTTATTTCCACGTTACATCAATTGATGGGAGCGAACTTAAAAAGACTGAACGTTTTCACTGTCACTGTTTTCTGTCCGATTTTCAGCAGTTGCTAGCTGATCTCGTATCTGAGAAAGATAAGTATATCCTAATTTTTTCTCGAAAATAGTTTTCAATTTGTGTCTCACTACTAGGGAGGTCCTCTACGACTTGATCTATTGGTATGGACAAATTTTTCACCAATTTAAGGGACTGCAATGTCTTTCAATGAATGCCTGTAGTTTGTGTGTGGCACAACTTACAAAATATAAACTCTCCATTCGAAAACAAACAATGTATCTCCTCTGAATTCATGGGCGAAATTATGTACCTAAAGTTTAAAAAAGTAATAAGTTATCAGCTTTTACTTGTTCTACACATTTCCTTAACTGGAAGATTTAATTCAATTTTATTATTGACAGTAATATACCTCTTTTTGGTTTCAGTTAAAAATAAGGATAATATTTATCTTGTAAATATCAGGTCGAAACTAGCTAATATAGCAAAAATTATTCCTAGATTTCCAAAAGCTTCCTTTTTACCTCTTTCTATTTTTAAACTTCTATAATACACTCTTCGAATAACACGTATTTTCTAATTCTTCAAACAGACCGTTTACTTGTAATTCTCTTAATGTCATTTGCTTCGAAATGACACAGTTTCCCCATCCGTCTTCCTGTTATTTGATGTGACCACTTTCTTAGTACATACGATTGTCCCTGAGCACTCACAGCTTTGTGTTCGTTGTACCTGTAACCTTACTCATGCACACGACACACAAGTCCCCAAGTTCCGAGCTTTGACAATGACAGAAGAAACAAATTGAAAGGAACGCGATTGCGCATCATTGCAACGGCATTTGGGACTACAGGGAAGTATACTTTGCATACTTCCACTCGGTAATGAGTTTTGGAATAATATTCTGGGGAAATTCCACAGATAGTAACAGTATATTTCTATTACAAAAAAGAGTAATTAGAATAATAGTAGGTGCCAAATCTAGGGAATCGTGTAGGACTGTTTTAAAAAAACTACAAATAATGCCCATGGCTTGTCAGTATATCTTTTCATTAATAATCTTCCTCGTATGTAATTGTGAAAACTTTGTAACTAATTCAACAGTTCACAGCATAAATACACGTCAAAAAATGACTTTCATACTCCATCGGCAAGTCTATCATGCTATCAAAAAGGAGTGCGTTATATGGCAGTAAAAATTTTTAATAGCCTCCCTATCGATATAAAAAATGGAACTGAAAACATAAGATTATTTAGGGCCAAATTAAAGAAGTACCTAATTTCTCACGCCTTCTATTCTGTAGGTGAATTCATGACATTCAATAACACTTCATGAAATTGATACTAAAACTTTGTGTTGTACTAGTAGACTATATTGTAAATCTCGTCTGTATATATTTCATCTAGACTGTGACTATAAATTAAGATTTTATAATAGTAGGCCTATTAAGTTTTTTGACTTGTTCCGTATTCTAGCTGTAAGCAATGTATGAATACCATGGAATGTTAATAAATACAATACAATACAATACAATACGATACAATACAATCTATGTGAGCTCATACCTGTTGGCCATATTTAAGAGAATTTCGAAATATAAAAGTCGAAAATGGACGTAAACTAATAGCTACCACATGAGTGGAAGAAATGTTGCAATTACTATCAACAGCAGGGTCGAGTCGCCGAAAATCTTAAAAGCTTGGGCAGCAGTGTTGCCAACTTACTTACTTACAAATGGCTTTTAGAGAACCCGAAGGTTCATTGCCGCCCTCACATAAGCCCGCCATCGGTCCCTATCTTGATTAATCCAGTCTCTACCATCATATCCCACCTCTATCGTATCCATTTTAATATTATCCATTTAATGGGTTGAATTCGGCGTAGCTCAGTGGTCAGAGCGCTTGGTACGTAGAACCAAGGACCCGGGTTCGATCCCCGGCGCCGGAGCGAATTTTTCTCCTGAAATATTAATTGTCAACATTACAGAATTATTCTGTAGGACAAATTAATAAATCCATAATAATAATTATTTTGTTAATATAAACTCATACTAAAAATTCCAACAAAATTTATTCTCTCGGAAATTGTTTACTTAAAAAGCACAATAGTATTGTTATTTTCTAACTGTAAACCAGGTAGCGTAGGGAAAATATTAGCACAAACACTTCAGAAAGATATGAGGACAGTGACCTAGTCTACCCCTATTGAAAGTTCAAACACAATGCGAAACCCTTGAATCCTGTTCTTGATTAAAGGGCGCTAAGCAAAATTTGTTGGCTATTTCTTATCCATGTTGAATTTCGACACTGAATAATCTCTGGAGTTGAAAGCACCGTTAGATAAAATACAACTACTACTACTACTACTACTACTACCACCACTACTACTAATACTACCAGTACTACTACTACTGCTGCTGCTGCTACTACTACTACTACTACTGCTACTATTACTACTACTATTACTACTACCACCACTACTACTACTGCTACTACCACCACCACTACTACTACTACCAATACTACTACTAGCACCACTACCATTACTACTACTACCACTACTACCACCACTACCACGGCTCAAAAGCGCATTGTCAGATGCATAGCGGGTGTTGACAGTAGGACCTCTTGTAGGGAACATTTTTTACAATATAATATTCTTACTGTCTATGGTTTATATATTTTTAATGTTTTACTACTAATTTATAAAAATCTGTCTGATTTTCATCAAAATTGTGATTTCCATACCTACGACACTCGTAACAAAAATAGTTTAATTATTCCAGCACACCATCTTACAAACACTAGTAGAACCTATATGGTCTCTGGTATCAAAATATACAACAGTTTGCCTGATGACATCAAATATACAAAAAATTCTCTGAAATTTAGGAATTATATAAAAACGAAATTAATAAAATTGTGTCCCTACAGTCTTGAGGATGCACGCATGGGCCCTTGAAATGAATAACGTTTTTTTTATATTTGACTTATTTTACATTAAATTGCAATTGTATATATTTGACCATGTCTATGCATATTTTATGCCATCGACAATAAAGTTCTATCTAAAAAATCTAAAATCTATCTACTACTACCACCACTACTACTACTACCACTACTACTACTATTACTACTACCAACACTACCACTACTACCACCACCACCACTACTACTACTACTACTACTATTACTACACTACTACTACTATTACTACTACTACTACCACCACTACCACTACTATTACTACACTACTACTACTACTACTACTACTACTACCACCACTACCACTACTACCACCACCACTACTACTACTACTACTACTACTACTATTACTACACTACTACTACTACTACTACTACCACCACTACCACTACTATTACTACACTACTACTACTACTACTACTACCACCACTACCACTACTACCACCACTACTACTACTACTACCACCACTACTACTACTACTACTACTATTACTACTACCACCACTACCACCACCACTACTACTACCACTACTACTACTACTATTACTACACTACTACTACTACTACTACCACCACCACCACTACCACTACTACCACCACCACTACTACTACTACTACTACTATTACTACACTACTACTACTACTACCACCACCACTACCACTACTACCACCACTACTACTACTACTACTACTATTACTACACTACTACTACTACTACTACTACCACCACCACTACCACTACTACCACCAATACTACTACCACCATCACTACCACTACTACCACCACTACTACTACTACTATTACTACACTACTACTACTACTACTACTACTACTACTACTACCACCACCACCACTACCACTACTACCACCACTACTACTACTACTATTACTACACTACTACTACTACTACTACTACTACACTACTACTACTACTACTACTACCACCACCACTACCACTACTACCACCACTACTACTACTACTATTACTACACTACTACTACTACTACTATTACTACACTACTACTACTACTACTACCACCACTACCACTACTACCACCACCACTACTACTACTACTACTACTATTACTACACTACTACTACTACTACTACTACTACCACCACTACCACTACTACCACCACCACTACTACTACTACTACTACTACTACTACCACTACTACCACTACTACTACTACTACTATTACTACTACCACTACTACTAGTACTACTAGTATTACTACTACTACTAAATTCTTGAATTTGTGATAGTATCTGAAATCTATGTAATACTTCTCGTTTTCTTCTTTGTACAATACCGTGAATGCTATCCAATACAACAGGCCTACATTGAAAGGAATTTTTGAATTGTTCATGCAGACAATGCAATCTCAGATCTCATTTCAACTAAATGACAAAACACATCTCCTTGAACAAAACGGCGCATTTACAACCGAAATTCCAACCGGTCCAGTAGCAGCGCAATCTCGTTCCCATGAATAGCTTAATAAATCCACACAATGCTCTCGTCGGAAGCCAAACCGTGTGGCCATCGGGTCAGGTTTGCAGGCAGCACTTGTTACCACCTCCGCTACTGGCTGGACGGGCCGATGAGAAAGTACGGCAGGTGGCTTACAGACAAATTCAGCGTACGTGTTCAAATGTGGAACTAGTCGGGGTATAATCCGGGATGCATTGTGCAAACCTTGACTGCGCGGCTGCAGGTGAGAAAGAGCCTACGTCTTGCGGAATTGCTATGGAAACGTGATGGTCATGTGACGAGGAGGGAAGACATTTGTCTGTGAAATCCTCCCAAGGTGACTAATCACAGGTGGGATATAGCTTCATCGCAGATGTGTAGTTATGGTTACGCTGCAGTTTTTTTATCGTTTTTTTCTTACACAGTTTGTTCTGACAATGACTGATTTTGGTTCTGAAAACAGAGAACATGGCTAAATAGCTTCGAAATATTTCTAACATGTAATGTTTTTATAACATGATTGGAGGAAGTCTAATTATAATCATTTATGGATCTGCAGATACGATACTGTTCCAAAGAAAGTCTACTGCGCAAAATCTATAACCAAACACTCAAGACTGTCAACTAAAACGTCTATAACTATAACGTAACCCAAATCAAACTAATTTCCAAGTACATAGTTAATAAAAATATTAGACACAGAGAATATTGGACAACAGAGAGCTTGGCTAAATAACCTAATTAAAATTACTTTGAAACGAGCTTCGAAATATTTGTAACATGTAATGTATTTTCTGCTCGACCATGCCGAAATGTAGTAATTATACACCTGGTAGCAGTCCTTTAATGCATGTCATTAAAGTACACCTATTCATTGAAGTTCAGGTTTTCGATTATTCTCGGATATGCAATCGAAAGACAACTAGCAAAACGTCAAGCAGGCTGGAAATCCAATACTGTCGCAGAAGGTTATGTTCTGTTACTATAATAATTAGCGTTAATTGTAAATAATATTCAAATAAATTCAATTTGTCATCTCGTTTTTCAATGTCGAATTCAATTTGAAGGTTATATCAAGATTAAGGAGATTACATCAAGGTCGTCGACATTCGTTTCGGGGAAAAAATCAATACTTTCTCGTCTGCGCACATCTCACAATTCACGAGATTGCACAAGGTCAGTTCCGCTCCTCAGTCAGATAAGATAACGTGAAAGTTATGAATAATTTCAAGTTAGAAATATGGTCGAGCATAAAAAGTCGTATCAAACTTGCCTATAATGGTAATTAAGACGCTCGTATGAAAATTATGAAACTCGTTTGCGCTCGTTTTCATAAACAAACATACTTGCGTCTTAATTACTACCATTATAGGCTCGTTGCATAATGTACTATTATAACATGATTGTAGGAAGTCTTATCATAATCACTTATGGATCGCAAGTTTGGCCCTTACTATTAACACTTATTTCAAATCATCCGTCCTCAAGTGAGGTTGACCACTGGGATCCGGAATTAACAAACATGAAAGATAAAGGGAAATGAAACGAGCAAAATAATGATTCGATTTGTACATTAAAACAAAAATTTACGTGTTAACATATAGATGATAGTGTAGAATTTGAAGAGGGGCCTTCAGAATTTCCATTACAATCTTCTGAACCTCATAAAAGGGAATTTTAAAGGATTTAAGGATATTACATGTAAATTTTGGTAAACAACCCCTCGCTCCAACTAGTAAGCCTGCAACATCCCAGTTGTAAAGCGAAATGCCATATTTTTCACTGAGGTATGGAAGACAAGGTACATATTTAGCTCGCTTGTCATCATTTATCTGCAGTGCTTGATTAATGTCTCGTTCAAAGCAACTCGTAGGGTCTAAGACCATCGCTTTCTGAGTTCTTCTATTGATGACAATTATATCGACTCTTCTATGAGAATCATCTTCAGACACACAATGAATCTCCTCATGTACTTCCCATCCTCTGTTTCTTAGCAGGTTGGCAACTGCTGTACGGTCACGATGGTGTCTGTTGTTACGCAGTAGCTCTCCCTTCTTACAGAACCCCAGTATGTGACCAAGTGTTTCAGTCTCGCTGCAGCCGGGATGGCGACAACGGGTAGTACTGAAGGTTCTGCCACGGACAGATCTCACTGCGGTGACGTTGCAAGACATCTTGATGGCATTGATGTATTCCAAGGACGAAAGACACTTTTTAGAGGAGATCCAGGAGTTGGCTTTGGGGCAGTCTTCAAATGTACAAACACCTTTGCCTTTATGTGGGCGCTGGCACCATGACTGGAATGATTGTTTTCTAAGAAGTTCTCTGAGATGTTTTCCTGTAGTTTGAGGAGTGACGCTGTGTGAAGCAATCTCCAGGCGCGTGAGAGATGTTTTCTTCTTCTCTTCTAGATTTCTCATATGATGTAGATGTGCATCATTCACGTGTTCCAGTCGCCTACAGATGTTATAGTGTTGAATACTAGCTTCCCATTCAGCTCTCAGAATTCCAAGACCTCTTACGTTCTTCGATGCATACAGCATGGCATTCGGAGTGTCATCTGGGAGGGACAATACAGGGTGTATCTAAATTGATGTCAAATATTTCGGGGACGTGTTCCTAACATCAAAACAATTAAAAAAGTTAATTAGAACATGGGTCTGAAAACCATTCCTTAGGGAGTTATTAAAGGATTTGTCCCTTCATTGACTGCCGATTATTTGGTGGTTTTTTGTTTGTTTGTATTTTGTAGAGCAAAGAAATCAGAAGAAAATATATTCTGTGAGTGAACAGAACGAAATGATTTGCATCATTTAATTGATGATGTGCTTCTGGACGTCATCCAACGAATGTGTTTTAACACGATGCTGCTCCAGCTCATTTCAGTCTGATAGTTCGTAATTTTTTTAATGATCGATTTCCCCAAAGATGTATTGGTCGAAGGGGATTCATTGCATGGCCTGCTTGATCGCCTGATTTGAACCCAATGGATTTCTTCGTCTGGGGACATTTAAAGTCCCTGGTTTATGCGACTCCTGTACTTAATGTTGATATTCTGAGAGCGTACCCAAACTGGATTTCACGAAATACGAAACACTCCAGGAATTTTCAACAGAGTACGCCAGGGCATGTAACGCAGGTTTAGGGGACACATCGAAGCAGGAGGAAGCCACTTCGAGCAATTTTTGTAACATTAAATTTTGTCTTGTAACTCTGAAATAAATTATTTTGAGACCAATGTTCATATGAACTTGTTGTAATGTTTTGCTGTTAGGAACACGTCCCCGAAATATATGACACCAATTTAGATACACCCTGTATTTCCTTGATTACACTTTTGATAATTTTATCAATATTTTTAAAAAAATTGCAGGAAGTTGGCTGAGTGGAACGCATTGCGAGGGATAAACAAGACCTGGCCACATAGAAAAGAAAAAATTGCTAGGAAACGAAGTGGAACGACAGATTGGCTGGACATACTGTAGTGTTATTATAACGTATTACCATTTGCATGGTCAAAACTTGCGACAATACATAACAATACAAAAACGTGTCGCAAATACATTTCTTTCCGAAAACAGAAACCAGATTCTATGATTTTGTAGACAACATACAGAGGTGAGCCAAACATACAGAGGTAAGCCTGCCTGGAGAGAAATAAAAAATAGATTGCAGCCTCCAAATTACTCTTCAAGGAACGACCACTCATACAGGGACATCATTTTATTTTTACTTGCATTTTTATTGTACCTGCATTTCTGAATGTACTTCACTCTCACCCCTTCACTAATGTCCTTGCTCCCGTCAGACACACAAAGTTACGGCCGCTGTTGCATTCGAAGTCTTCAAGCAGTGAAGTAAACACTGCAGTGTATAGTGTGTTTCAGAAATATGGTTGCGTTTTCTATAAAAGAAAGAACCTATATTAATAATATCGTACTAAAAAATTATATTCAAGAAACGATCAATTCAATTTCAGAGAATATGCTTCAAAATGTTTTTAATAATATGCGTACTGAATTGAAGCCTGCATTGTAATGAACGGCAACCATTTTCAGCAACTTGTTTAAAAATTCAGATTAGCTTATTTTGAATTGAGGTGGCTATAAGCAAAGGAATGCTAGTGACATTTGTAATAACATGAGTTAAGTGCATCCAGTGTAAGCTAAAGTATCTAAAATTTTAGTGGCAAAGGGATATTTTAATCGCATCACACATTAAAATTAAATAAAAATTTCACCGGTTTTACGAAGGCTTAAATATTTAAACCACATTTTCTCAAAAGTAACTTAAGTGCACTCACAGCCCTTTACTTATGACCCCCTCAATTTAAATGCACTCTCTATATTGTATGTTAACATCAATAATTAATATGCTAAATAAAGTAGACATTACATAACGAACATAGCCGCCTAAAAAGTTGAGTTTAAAAAAAAAAATGTTACTACTCTACTGTATTTTGATAAATTCCGTAAAAGTGATGATCAAACTGAAAATCGTAATATCGTATTTCCCTACAACATAAATGGATACACTACTTTTCTCTCCTCCTATACCTAGTAAAATGATTTCTTTACATATTGCAGTAGTAACATCAAACTCCTGTAATGGAAGGGGGCAACAGTGTTTCCGAGTATAGCCAGGTTAATGTTAAAAATGTTGGTAAAAACAAAGTGATGCCCTGTATAAATTGAGGGAAAGAAGGCAGAGGACGGGCACTGGAAAGTTTTTATTTTCTCAATCGTACTATCAAGGACTGGAATGCTTTACCTGCAGACTTACTAAAGGCTTTACCAACAACCAAAAATGTATTTAAAAATAAGCTTAAGGACCTTACTAATAGACGGTAATTATACACAGTTTTTAAAGGGTGTAAATGATATGTTGTTGTTGAAGTGTTGTATCAGTGAAGAATTATGTTGTGTCAGTGAAGTGTGTTGTATCAGTGAAGAAGTATGTCGTGTCAGTGAAGTGTGCTGTGTAAGTGAAACGTGTTCCTGTCAGTGAAGCTTTATAGTTTATAGTGGCAGTGCAAAGTATTTGAACAGTGAAATGTTTTTGAAGTGTTAGTGAAATCAGGATAGAATCAGTGAAATGTGTCGTAGTTCCAGTGCAGTGAGTGAATTGACAGCGAAATGAGTGTAATTTGAAAGGTACTTGTGCAGATATGAACATATCATACTCGTGGGTTTTAGTTCGATCTTAGTTTTAAGATACAAATTAGATTTATTTCAAATGTTATTTTAAGTGATCGTTTCATTTAATTTAGTATATTTCCTGTTGTTGTTGTTGTTATTATTATTATTAGTATTATTATTATTAGTATTATTATTATTATTAATTATTGTTAGTATTAATTATTAGTATTATTAATTGTATTTTAATTAATAAGTTTATTATTGCCATTATTGAGTGTAATTAGTTACCACTGCCACCGGGTATATACCCATTGCAGTGTGAATAAATACATACATACATACAAAATCTGTGGACAGAGTGGAGGACTCAAATATTCGGTTAAAGTTGAAATTAGCGATTTAAGTATTCTAGCAACCAAAACCACGAAGGTGTGTCCCACAGAATGCAAGTTTGTTTCGCCTCTCAGAAAACAAATGCATGGAAGCATCAAACCTTGTGAAGTTGATTTCTTGTAGTAGGAAGTGAATGTAAGCAATCACAATTGATATACAAGGTTAGTTAAAAGTCCCGCACCACCTAAATAACTTTTGAAGCATACGGTTCAGTGATACGAAACTTGGTATATGGGGATAACCATATACTAAGAATTCAATAATGGTATTATCGAGTTTTTTCCACTTCCGATTTAACCGGAAGTAACTCCAACTCTCTTATTTTAAATGGAACACCAATATATATTTTTATTTTTGAATAAAGCTCATTAAGAGCTTTTCAAGAAGTACCCACACTTGATACTTCTGTACAAATTCAGTGTTGCTGAGTCAAGAAAACAGAAAAGTGTATCGAATATTAAAAATATAATAAAATACTCCTTCCTTAACAAAAACAAAACAAAGCTAGCTCACCTTCTAAATTATGTGTTCAAATTGATAGCCCTCAGCTGCTTTACAATGTGTCACTCGATCATAGAAACCATTTAAGGAATGATTTAACCAGGCTTTAGGAATATCTTGCAACACTTCCATTTTTATTTAGCAACACTGAATTTGTACAGAGGTATCAAGTGTGTGTACTTTTTGAAAAGCTCTTAATGAACTTCATTCAAATATATATATATATATATATATATATATATATATATATATATATATATATTGGGTGTTCCATTTAAAATAAGAGAGTTGGAGTTACTTCCAGTTAAACCGAAAGTAGAAAAAACTCGGTAATACCATTATCGAGTTCTTAGCATATGGTTATCCTCACATACCAAGTTTCATATCACTGAACCGTATGCTTCAAAAGTTATTTAGGCGGTGCGTTTATTATTTTAATATTCGATACACTTTTCTGTTTACTTGACTTAGCAACACTGAATTTGTACAGAAGTATCAAGTGTGGGTAATTTTTGAAACACTCTTAATGAGCTTTATTCAAAAATTAAAAAATATATATATATATATATATATATATATATATATATATATATATATTGGGTGTTCCATTTAAAATAAGAGAGTTGGAGTTACTTCTGGTTAGACCGGAAGTAGAAAAAACTCGGTAATACCATTATTGAGTTCTTAGCATATGGTTATCCCCACATACCAAATTTCATGTCACTGAACCGTATGTTTCAAAAGTTATTTAGGTGGTGCGGGACTTTTAACTAATCCTGTATATTATTTGTAGGGGAGAAAGACAATTAAAGTGCTCTGAACAGAATAGTTTGGCAGGAACTCACTAATCTGCACAGGGGTTTAAAACTGCTTTTTGTGTAACAAAAAGTCTGCCGAAAAGAAAAACTATTTATCGCCTAAAGTACCAGAGACGGAAAAGAAAAAAAAATACCATGATGATCATATATAAAATAAAGTATGTGCAATAAACGAGATGTAATCAGAATTTTATTGCCCAAGTGTTGCCAGTCTTTTATTCGAGTATACCGCAGTTCCAAAGTATAACAAAACGTAATTAATTGCAGGAGAGGTCGCTCTTGAATAAAGTGTAGCTCTGAAATACTTGCACATAAAATCTCCAACTAGTTCAAATGTTATTCCCTGATGAAAAGATGCCAATTTTATACCCATACAAAGCGATCCCCACCAAGTTTGGCCAAACCCATCTATATAGCAACAAGGAATAAGAAAAGAAAGGATTGTGACGTGAGAGACCACCCATACCCTCTCAAAACACAGAACACAACTGGACTAGAGAATGTTGAGATATGAGCCACTAGAAAAGAATATGTTTCATAATGGTAACTACAAGTGAAAACATCTTCACGATTTTTGTTGATACTTGTAACTATATTTTTATGATTATTTTATGACACTGGTCTATATTTCAACGACTATTTCGCTCATGTACCAGTTCACCAATGGAGTGTAAGAAACCGTTGAAATGCAACCAATCATAGCAATACGAGTATTGTAACTTTCACTTGTCGCTGACGACTAACAATTTTTTTTTGTTGCTAGGCTACGTAAATATTTATAATGAATGGAAATGCTAGTGTGTCCATAGAATTCAATGAGAAATACTATAACTTATCAAATAACTCAAAAATAAATAATCAACACCATTTTCCAGAATACGTAGTACACCCAATAAATTTACGTTTACGAAATGTCACTTTCAATATTAGATATTTAGTTAAATTCTCACATTTTAAAATTTAATTGCGTTTGTATGAAAATTAATATTTTCATTATTCCGTTGTTTCTGTCACAAATGTGCAGTTGGTTACAATAGCTCCAGTCGTAATTCTAAAGAAATATTTTCATCCTTTTTCACAAAATACAGTAGGTCATGACATTGAAATGAAACGTGATACCACAGTCTAGTATATACAGTCACGAAGCTTGAGTTGTTGAGGTTGCTAGGAACAATAGACTGTGCAGGTACTATTTCGCATTGTATGTAATGAGGCGATAGTAGCGATCCTAGTGGTTAGCAAACTAGCTTTGGATGCATATTTATTACATATTGAGCTTCATGACTGTATATACTAGACTGTGATAACACCATGTAAATAAATCTACAGTAATAGGGTCTATACGTTGTTATCT
>NC_091123.1:184004724-184024724 GCF_040183065.1 Periplaneta americana | reverse complement strand
CGTTGCTGAGCAACAGCGGGTTCCCATAGGGCGCAGACAGGTGTGAGCTGCTGAACGAAAATCGAGGTTCGTGAACTGCTGGTTATTTAATTAGTAGCTCACGAGGTAAAGATATAGGGACATCATTTTATTTTTACTTCAATTTTTATTGTACCTGAGTTTTTGAATGTACAGTACTTCACTCCCACCCCTTCTACTAATGAAGTTCCAACTTCCTCCATACAGAACCAAGGCCTCATGTAAACACTACTGAGTTAGTGAGTATAGTACGTTCCAAAAATATGTTCGCGTTTTCCAGTGACGAAAGACCTTTGAATATTGAATCATATTTTCGCACAGGTACTGTCCGTTTGCCTACGTCGCATCCCGATTACCCCCACCTGCTTCTGCTCGCCCCTCTGTAAGAGCTGGGCTGTCTTAGCTCTTTTCTGAAAACATTAATTTCTGTTAGGAATTGGACGTTTACGTAATATTATACAACTGTTTAAAATAACTTAAATAAAAAGGCCTCGTTAAGTAATTAACTGTCACTTGATTTCCCCCCTTTCTACGATCCTGCGGCATAACCACTTGGACGGACAGTAGATAGCATGTCTGAGTAATTTTATCTTTTCGGATCGGGCAGAAGTGAAGATTGAATTTACAGTACGTAAGGTACTCTTTTATAGAGTAGGTACAGAATTATTTCAACATGAGTTACTAGTACGAAGGACGAAACTGGTAATTGGAATTAGATGCAATAGTCTATAGTGCGATAATATGCACAAAAATATGCCTGTATCAAAATGAACGGCCACCATTTTCAAAAATGTGTTTAAATATCCATATTATGATTATTTTTCAATTTAACTTTATTCTCTACATTGTACGCTAATGTGGTATAGACAGTATAATACACACTGCATAATGAATACGTTCGTAAGGTTAACTCTGTTCGTGAGTAAAAATACAGTACTATATTTTGATTAAACAAAAACCTAATGAAAATTATCGAAGTCAAAATCGCGATATTTCCTACTTTACGTAACCGGATGAACTACTTTTCTACCCTCCTATACCTAGTAAAGTGATTTGTTTGTGTTTTACTCCAGTATCATCGAACTAAAGTCGTGGAAGGGGATAGCAAACTGTGTTTCCGGTTCTCTAAAGGTATAGGCAGGTTAATATTAAAAATGTTAGTAAAAATAAAATGATGTCCCTGCCAAAGGATGAGATTCAATTTCCCAGTAGCAAATCTGCTCAGGACTCTGTCACCTACAGCGCCAATGTTTTGTCATTTTTTTTCTTTAGTATGAAATATCCCGAGAAGAAGCTGGTATGGTTTGTTCGCTAAATGAAAAAGCTAAAGGTCTCAAATAAGAAATGTAGTTGAAAATGAAGAAAATTAATAATAACATACGTTATTGGTCAGCGATGTATGCAATGGAGGGGGGATAGAAACTGGCCACTCTACCCCATTATCTCCTTGATTTTTTATAGGTTTACCTAGAAACTGCAACACAAAGCCTCAAATAATTCATTTCAACAACCAATGTAACCTTTTATAATATGCATTCATTACCATACTTCGCTTCAAGAATAAGATATACTCAACTAACATTGTTCCAATATATTTTTATATACAACAGAGAGGGTTTGGAATTGAACGGGTTACATCAGCTGCTTGTCTATGCGGATGACGTGAATATGTTAGGAGAAAATCCACAAACTATTAGGGAAAACACGGGAATTTTACTTGAAGCGACTAAAGAGATAGGTTTGAAAATAAATACCGTAAAGACAAAGTATATGATTATGTCTTGTGACCAAAACATTGTACGAAATGGAAATATAACAATTGGGAATTTATTCTTTGAAATGGTGGAAGAATTCAAATATCTTGGAGCAACAGTAACAAATATAAATGATACTCGGGAGGGAATTAAACACAGAATAAATATGGGAAATGCCTGTTATTATTCGGTTGAGAAGCTTTTGTCATTCAGTCTGCTGTCAAAAAATCTGAAAGTTAGAATTTATAAAACAGTTATATCTGTATGGTTGTGAAACTTGGACTCTCACTTTGAGAGAGGAACAGAGATTAAGCGTGTTTGAGAATAAGGTTCTTAGGAAAATATTTGGGGCTAAGAGGGATGAAGTTACAGGAGAATGGAGAAAGTTACACAACGCAGAACTGCACGCATTGTATTCTTCACCTGACATAATTAGGAACATTAAATGCAGACGTTTGAGATGGGCAGGGCATGTAGCACGTATGGGCGAATCCAGAAATGCATATAGAGTGTTTGTTGGGAGGCCGGAGGGAAAAATACCTTTGGGGAGGCCGAGACGTAGATGGGAAGATAATATTAAAATGGATTTGAGGGAGGTGGGATATGATGATAGAGACTGGATTAATCTTGTTCGGGATAGGGACCAATGGCGGGCTTATGTGAGGGCGGCAATGAACCTCCGGGTTCCTTAAAAGTCAGTGTCCTCGCATGCTGGACACAGGAGTGATCACCGAACGGATCATCAGGCTCAATTATTGACAACAGATGATGATAATGATGATGTTTAGTGTCAATAGCTGTAGATGCCTTTGAGTAAGAGCTTACGACATTCAATTTCCTCATTAGTATTATTTTAATTTAAATTTATGCACACAGTAACAGAGACCGATATGCCTGCAGAGAACTAAACTATGGAAATGGAAAAATTTTATGTCCGCACCATTCCCATGGAGTGAGAATTTACTGTGCATGTGAGCAAATAGGTCTGGTCATGGAAATACCAATGGGGTCATGACAGGAATCGTTACTGCCTTTCCGAGAAAGGCAGATGGAGTTCAACTTGGGAACCGTATGCGAATACCGCCATTAAAGCGTGGACATTAAAATACTGACGGTAAGTCATGAATATGTGACGCAACAAGCATTTCCTGATTATAAGAAGCCTTTCCTAATAAAAAACTGCATTTCATTTTGTATTGCCAATATTCCCACAAAGACAAGACAGACTCTTTTGTGATCTATTTTAATAATGGATGTTTAGTACAATTAATATAATTGCGTGATAAAATTCGTAAGTATTGCAGGTATAAACTTGCTTATGCAAAGTGCAAAGAAGCCTGAAGAAAGAGAGTAAATGGAAAGAGATTAAAAATGACATAATATAAACTTTGATGCTTAAATAAGGTAGGTGTCCCTGATATGGCCATGCTAAGGTTTGGGAATATACGGAATAAATAATATAATTACAAACAAACAAGAGAAATAGAAATAAAATAATACAAACAATATAAAACAGGAGATACGGTAGTACTAACAAAATTTGAGGCTGAATGAGCAGCGCTCGTGTTCGGTCGCAGTTCAGATATAATATTAATAGGCCTATAAGAAAATAAAAAATAAAATAAAGTAGGAAATAGAATTAAAATTACAGTTACAGAAATTATATAATACAATATTAATATAAGAGAAATATAGAAAAAAATAATAAAAGTAAATAACTAAAATAAAATAGGAACTAAAATTTAAATTACAGCGGAAATGGAACTATACAGGGTGTTTCAAAAATACGGGGCATAATTTCAGGGGTATGTATTTCCCACATGTAGACAATGAAAATAGTTCATTACAACATGTGTCCGGAAATGCTTCATTTCCGAGTTATGGCCTTCACAACATTGAAATTCACCGGAACGTTTTTCTTTCCGCAGGTCGTTGTCATTACAGAAGATGTTCTCCTGCTTGAATACAGACCTCACATCGATGTCTCATTGAGCTGCGAACACGATCCCAAACTCCAGGAGTATTGCGTATGTCCTCAGAACATGCCACAATTCGATTCCGAAGGGATTCCAAATCAGGCACCGGAGACGAATAAACCAATGATTTTAAATGGCCCCACAAGTAGAAATCGAGAGGGTTTAGATCAGGTCAGCGTGGAGGCCAAGCAATTGGGCCACCTCTACCTATCCAACGATCAGGAAACCATCGATCCAAGTACCGGCGAGCCGTAGGACTGAAGTGTGCAGGAGCGCCATCATGCAAGAAGTGAATGTGTTTACGATTGATCAGTGGAGTGTCTTCTAAAACATGAGGTATGGTTCCGGTGAATTTCAATGTTGTGAAGGCCATAACTCGGAAATAAAGCATTTCCGGACACATGTTGTAATGAACTACTGGGTGTTCATTTCAAAGTGTGTCATGACGTCACTGTTGATGAGTCAGCGATTTGAAGCGAGTTTCAGCTTTGGTGTCAGAGAAGTTACCTATTAATCAAGGCGTTCAATCTGAACTTGAGAACGTGCACGGTATAACTTGAACGTCGTAGCAACAGATGGCGGTCTGTACGGTCTGTGTGCTACCATAACTTCTTTCGAACTGTGTCTTGCGCGGCCAAGTCGTACGCAGGGTATTTGTTATCATCGGTTGCGTAGGGCAACATTCCACAAATCAAATGCTCCGTGTCCATGTTGACCGTCGAAGTTATTGTCAATAAATACTGTACGTAAGTAATCGTCTAACCCTCTTCCCATATCCCGACAGTAAGAAAAAACTCACCTCAGTACGTGTTTCCAAACAGTTCACATTCCTGCCACTACCGGCGTTACGGTACGTATCGGTATGTACTCTTCAGAATGAACGCCGTACTTGCTAGGCAACTTCTCTGGCAGATAAGTAACACACTTCTGCGGAAGTGTAGGAAGATTGAATTCTCTAGGCTCATCGACTAGCCACATGACGGCAACACAGCGAGTCATGTCACACTTTGAACTGAACACCCAGTATTTTGATTGTCTACATGTGGGAAATACTGTACATACCTGAAATTATGCCTCGTATTTTTGAAACAGCCTATATATATATATATATATATATATATATATATATATATATATATATACAAATTTATGATTTTTAAAATCCGTGATTGTCTGAAAAGTAGCCGACAATGTTCCAGATAGTTTGATTTACATAAAATTCTAATGACTTTCTTTTGTAAAATCAAGACGCTTCCAATTTTGGTTCCATTTCCCCAGAAAATTATGGCTGTGATCCCGGATACACAGCGAGCCTTAGCGCTGTTGACCGTGTGTGGGAGAGAACGAGAATGCGCCTGGCTTGTCAACGTAGGTAGGCATCCACGCGAGACTTGCTGACAACTCCACATTCTGTGAGGCTAATATTACGTTGCATTCTCTTTACTTTTAAGGAGAGAAACTCTACTTCCCGCTTTGTAACGAAATCCTGTATCTACAAGTTGACAGGGAAAATTCTTGCCTTCAAGCAAAGTCTTCTTAAGTGTCCTTAACTCTGGGACAGCGCGGCATGATATGCTGTTAATTCTCTAATGTCATCTGACAAGCACATTTATCAAATCTCTGGCTGCCCTTAAAAGCGTAGGACTAGGCAGTTTTCCACGTACAATGACACGCACGTCTCATATTTTATCCATTATGCCTTGTATTTCATTTACTGTCCGAACACCTCAGAAATTAAATATAATTTTCTGCAGAGAAGATTGAATTTTTAGACAGATTTATGTCACATAAAAGTATTAATTTGAACATGGAACCCTTAGGGCACGAAACACAATGTTCAAAAAGTGCTTATTCTCCTCATTATAGCTTCTGGATATCACGAGAACCCTTCCTTGCATTATTACCGCGAAACATGTCCGTGAGGTGTTAGAGATGCACTTTACTCTTTTGTGATCAGATCTCGTGTTACACGTGCGACGACACCGTGGTCTAGACTCGAAGAATTAATCATTTAGTGTGGAATACTTACTTACTGGCTTTTAAGGAATCCGGAGGTTCATTGCCGCCCTCACATAAGCCCGCCACTGGTCCCTATCCTGAGCAAGATTAATCCATTCTCTATCATCATATCCCACCTCCCTCAAATCCATTTTAATATTATCTTCCCATCTACGTCTCGGCCTCTCTAAAGATATTTTTCCCTCCTGCCTCCCAACTAACACTCTATATGCATTTCTGGATTCGCTCATACGTGCTACATGCCCTGTCCATCTCAAACGTCTGGATTTAATGTTCCTAATTATGTCAGGTGAAGAATACAATGCGTGCAGTTCTGTGTTATGTAACTTTCTCCATTTTCCTGTAACTTCATCCCTCTTAGCCCCAAATATTTTCCTAAGCACCTTATTCTCAAACACCCTTAACCTATGTTCCTCTGTCAAAGTGAGAGTCCAAGTTTCACAACCATACAGAACAACCGGTAATATAACTGTTTTATAAATTCTAACTTTCATATATTTCGACAGCAGACTGGATGATAAAATTTTCTCAATCGAATAATAACAGGCATTTCCCATATTTATTCTGTTTTTAATTTCCTCCCGAATATCATTTATATTAGTTACTGTTGCTCCCAGATATTTGAACTTCTCCACCTCTTCAAAAGATAAATTTCCAATTTTTATATTTCCATTTCGTACAATATTCTCGTCACGAGACATAATCATATACTTTGTCTTTTCGGGATTTACTTCCAAACCTATCTCTTTACTTGCTTCCAGTAAAATTCCCGTGTTTTCCCTAATCGTTTGTGGATTTTCTTCTAACATATTCACGTCATCAGCATAGACAAGCAGCTGATGTAACCCGTTCAATTCTAAACCCTCTCTGTTATCTTGGACTTTCCTAATGGCATACTCTAGAGGAAAGTTAAAAAGTAAAGGTGATAGTGCATCTCCTTGGTTTAGCCCACAGTGAATTGAAAACGCATCTGACAGAAACTGACCTATACGAACTCTGCTGTACGTTTCACTGAGACACATTTTGATTAATGGAACTAGTTTCTTGGGAATACCATATTCAATAAGTAGATCATATAAAACTTCTCTCTTAACCGAGTCACATGCCTTTTTGAAATCTATGAATAACTGATGCACTGTACTCTTATACTACCATTTTTTCTCACATTTAGTGTGGAATGCAACGGAAAAAAAAAAAAAAAAACATTCAGAGTGCATCTTCATAGCACTGGTTCTCAACAGCGGAACAAAACGGTCACGTTTAACAAACAGTCTTCTTTGAATGGGTTTATTTTTAAAAGCGAGCAATTATAGCCTAAGTACAATGGAACGACTGCTGAGCTTTAAAAACCCAGTTACAGGTTTACGACCGAAAAAATATTGACACTAAATTCCGACGTGAAGATAAACACGTGCAAGAAAATTAAAGTAATCCCTAGTTACAAAAGATTGCAAATTTCTATACATGTTAACTAAAATACCAGTTGTACTAGTTTTATTTTATGGATCTTAAGACCAGCACATAATATGGCGTTAAAAAGGGAGAAAAAAGGGTGTAAAGTTTTAGTGCGTGCAGCGACTATAACATTTCCGTGAGAAATAAGGTATATAGTGCAACTTTAATGAAGGAGATAGATTTATGAATGAAATGAAACAATATCGGACGTTGTAGACCACTACAAATCATTGAATAGACCTGTTATACTAATAGACATTTATAAAAAAGTGGAATGTACACAAGGAGCAAAAGGAATTTTACCGTTCAGTACATTCCTATCTATCCATTCACCAAAAAGAATTTAAGAGAAAAAATTATGACAATTTAAAAAACTAAAGCATCAGCAATTATTAATATTGCATGTGCAAGATTAGGTTGAAAATGAGGTAAATAGTATAATACGATACAAGACTGGAGAGTACTTTTTACAAAATCGAGGAAAAGTTTCAAATACGAGCAGAGCGAGTTTTTTCAATTTCCGATATTTTGTAATGAACTTCATAAACGTGTATTGTACAACATTTTTTGCACGATCATATTTTTAAAATTGCAAATACCATATATTTTGCACTGAAAATGTAGAGCAATATTATTCCAAAGCTCCCGCAAAACTATAGGCTACTGTAATGGTAACTAAGTAACAATAAGTGTATTGTAATGGGTCTATTTCAGTATAGTTTTATGTTATGAAGATTGGTTTTTCTAGCAACAGGTTTCTGTGTGGGAATTCTAATTTTCAAGACTTAACAGCAATATAACTGTAAGTACGACAAAAAAAAAAAAAAACACGATCGTGCAAAAAAAAAAAAACCTACTTCCTTTCCTACAAAAATAGGATTATCCAACAAATATGATTTATTCCGATTTTAATGTTTTCAAATTTTAATTATCTGTAGTGATGTCACGAGAGGTCTGAGATTTATCTGGGAAGATTCAGACCTCGAGTGACATTTATTAGGACTATTTCGTGAATGAAATAAAAATGTAAATAATATATCCCTAAAATTCGATCACAAAATGTTAATAATTGTATATTAACGAATAATTAACCTATTCAGACATTGTGAAGTTGAAATACTCGCAGATGAATATCGATTACAGCAATAAAGAAATTTGATGTTATTATTCAGTAATGCCAATTGCGAAAAGCGAAATACAGGTTTAACAATTTTAATTACATGTACTGCACTTTTCTCTTATTATTATAACATAAATACATTTTCATTATCTGCTGAAATCATAATTTAATTTAACAGTAACAGTGGGGACAGCTATATACCAATGCTTATGTATTCACAGCGAGACATGTTACTACACAGTGAAGCCATCTCTGTATAGATAATAAAAATACGATTTTTATTACGCCATACGGAAGGCAGTTTGATCAAAGACCTATTATTACTATGCAAGGTCTTTGAGTTTGATATGCGATGATGTTACATAAATTTGAACATCTGACTTTCTATTAATTGTTTTATTTCATTCACAAAATACAAATTTTATAGGCTACAATTATAGGTTAAGTTACCTGTGGGAGCAGGACCAATGTCAGCTGTGTCTTATTTCGACCGTTACTCACAATCAGTGCTACACGAAAGCATTTTTTATAGCTCGACAAACGCATTCTCGCTGTAGTGTGTAACGGAACTAAAGCTGCATCTACACAGTTCAATATTCCAATCGCGTATGCGTGCAATCTGGGAAGAATATTGAAAGAATCAAGTTTAAAAGGTACGTTCAATTATGACGCATGAAGATTTTGTGTCTACATGGTGCGCCGTTTTGAACGTCGTCTTCACTGCGTAAATATATTAATTAATATTAAATATCAATCTTGCATTCATTGCTTTAAAGTTGAAAGAAAAGTTTAACCGTGTAGTTGCATCTTAATGTATTCATGATCATCAATTTACGGGGAAACAGTTGGCGACAACGACTAAACAAAAGAACGACCATGCGATAAATTGATAGCGGTAAATCTAGCTGCAAAAATTATCGCAAAGTGTGACTGTGATTGGTTGGAATTCAAAATTTCATTACACTTCACTGGTCGAAAATGGAATGACGTCATATAAAGGATATAGTCCGCTTAATTGTTTTGTAAGTTCTAGTACCTCATTTTTGTTTTCAATTATGATAATGGTAAAGTAACACGTACTGTAGAAAATATCTAAATAAATAAAAATTGTAAACTCTGATAATTCAGTGTTTACAGAATTATTGTCATTTTCCCAAATTGTTCAGCATTGCAGACAAGAGAAAAGAAACCTGGTGAATTCGAATTCCAAAATCTCGAAAGTACTTCAAAGCGCAGTACGTTCTTATCAAAAACTTGATGTGATGTTCCAGGGACTAAACCCATTATGTTATGAATATTAAGAAAATTTTGTACACGCCTTTTAAATAATATTTAATTAAAAATAATTTAAATAAATTGGGATAAAAAGATTGATTTCATGTGTACCACTATAAGAAAGACAATTTATAAATTCATAATACTTCGAAATTTTATCACTAAGGAGGCATTGAGAATAATATTTTTAGCTTTAGTACAATCATTAATGCAATATGGTATAATAAATTGGGGTGGAGTAGCATCATCTGTACTTAATCCATTAATTTCATTACACACACGATTAATTAAAATTTGTCTGACCAAAAATATGGATTACCCAACAAATTTAATTTATACAGATTTTAATGTATTGCCTATTGAAGAAATTTATAAATATAGTTTACTAACTTACTACCACAGAAATCAAATAAAACATTAATCTAATCGACATGAATATCGTACTCGAAGACAAAAGTCTACTTTCCCATTAGTTGAGCCTAAATGTCATACAAGTGCAGCTCTTAAACATGGTGCTAGTTTCGGCCCAAGACTTTATAATAAAATTTGAAATATTTTAAAATTGAAGCTTTTAAAAAAGAAATTTGTAAAATTATCCTTGATAAATATTAACAAATGTATTTTTTTTACCTTTTATTTCTGTCGACTATATTCATGTTCTTATTGAATATCACTGGCTTCTGTCGGATTGTCAACTTATATTAAATGTGTATTTATCTCTGTTTTTCTCTTTCTTCTTTATTCTTGGTCTTGTGTTGTATTTATTGGTTTGAATTAAGTTACTTACTGTATTTAGTAAACTGTCCTTGTAAATTTTTGTGTTATATTATTGACTAAGACCACACCGTACACGAGCCTGGCTCTTACGGTAGTGGCTAGAAACATTTCTGTTTTATAAATGTAATTTGTACTCACTAGCTAGCTAGTTAAATAAATAAATAAAATAATATTATAAACTCAGCAGCTGTAGCTGCATTTTGAATAATCTTGTCGTAGCCCGTGGCAATTATTTCATCTGTAGCTTCGAGCCAAGATACGGATTAAATGAAATCGAACTAGAATGCGTTTTCTCCAATCATCCCACTCAGAAGAAATTACAAAGAGAAACCGCATCATTAAGCTCTTACCTCAAGTTGCCTTCACTAATGCTGATGCGTTTTTAATATTCGTAAAACAATTAGCCTATGTATTCTTCCATATAAAATCTATTCGACAGCACTTTCTGCTACGTTGATGGCTTCAAGACAAGGCCTTGCTACAATAAAACTGTGACCTTACAGAGGAGGAGTAAAATTAATTTTGAAATGTGATGTAACCATGCAGAAAATGCTGCAAGGACAAGCCTGATGTGCCAGGAAGGACAATCACCTGAGCTGCAGGAGGCAGTTTGTCATCTCCTTCGCGATTGCCAACAGATTATTATGTTGTAGTACAACCATAATTACAGTCAGTTTTCTCCCCTTCTGCCCCCCCCCCCACTTATGTACGTGATTCGGAACTGAAAAACAAGAATCAGAATATTAAAATCTCCGCATCTAATACACAGTGGCGTGCGAGCGTGTGTAGGCCTTACTTACTTACTTACTTACTTACTTACTTACTTACTTACTTACTTACTGGCTTTTAAGAAACCCGGAGGTTCATTGCCGCCCTCACATAAACCCGCCATTGATCCCTATCCTGAGCAAGATTAATCCAGTCTCTATCATCATATCCCACCTCCCTCAAATCCATTTTAATATTATCTTCCCATCTACGTCTCGGCCTCCCCAAAGGTTTTTTTCCCGCCGGCCTCCCAACTAACATTATTATGTCAGGTGAAGAATACAATGCGTGCAGTTCTGCGTTGTGTAACTTTCTCCATTCTCCTGTAACTTCATCCCTCTTAGCCCCAAATATTTTCCTAAGAACCTTATTCTCAAACACCCTTAATCTCTGTTCCTCTCTCAAAGTGAGAGTCCAAGTTTCACAACCATACAGATATAACTGTTTTATAAATTCTAACTTTCAGATTTTTTGACAGCAGACTAGATGACAAAAGCTTCTCAACCGAATAATAACAGGCATTTCCCATATTTATTCTGCGTTTAATTTCCTCCCGAGTGTCATTTATATTTGTTACTGTTGCTCCAAGATATTTGAATTTTTCCACCTCTTCGAAGGATAAATCTCCAATTCTTATAGTTCCATTTCGTACAATATTCTGATCACGAGACATAATCATATACTTAGTCTTTTCGGGATTTACTTCCAACCCTATCGCTTTACTTGCTTCAAGTAGAATTTCCGTGTTTTCCCTAATCGTTTGTGGATTTTCTGCTAACATATTCATGTCATCCGCATAGACAAGAACCTGATGTAACCCGTTCAATTCCAAACCCTGTCTGTTGTCTTGAACTTTCCTAATGGCATATTCTAGCCCGAAGTTAAAAAGTAAAGGTGATAGTGCATCTGCTTGCTTTAGCCCACAGTCAATTGGAAAAGCATCAGATAGAAACTGGCCTATACGGACTCTGCTGTAAGTTTCACTGAGACACATTTTAATTAATCGAACTAATTTCTTGGGAATACCAAATTCAATAAGAATATTATATAAAACTTCTCTCTTAACCGAATCATATGCCTTTTTGAAATCTATGAATAACTGATGTACTGTACCCTTATACTCCCATTTTTTCTCCATTATCTGTCGAATACAAACAATCTAATCAATAGTCGATCTATTACGCCGAAAACCGCACTTATGATCCCCAATAATTTCATCTGCATATGGAGTTAATCTTCTCAGAAGAATATTGGACAACGTTTTGTACGACGTCAACAAAAGTGATATTCCTCGGAAGTTACCACAGTTAGCCTTGTTTCCATTCTTAAAAATAGGTACAATTATGGACCCCTTCCATTGTTCTGGTGCAATTTCGTTTTCCCAAATAGCAAGTACAAGTTTATAAATTTCGCTATATAATGCACTTCCACTCTCTTGTATTAATTCTGCTGAAATTTTGTCGATACCTGAAGACGTGTACTTTTTCAGATTTTCTATCGCAATACAGAAAACGAAATTTGATTTTCTTACTTACATGGTACGTATCAAAAGATTTCATTCATGTATCCAATATGAATAATAGCACAAGTTAATGAAATAATAAACAATAACATCATTAATTGCAACATGGTAAAGTAACTGAATGTGAAACTCTTAACCTTTGTGACATTCACTTCTCAGTGTCTTCAGTAGTCCGTCGTAGCCATGAACTTCCAGTCTGCGATGAAGGGAAAACTTTAAGAAGCGAAGTTAAATTCGGAACGAAAAATGGGATACAATCCTCATCATTGATAATTATGATGATGGCGACGACGATGATGATCTTAGTGATATCTTGGCCGATTTCAGACGAACGTACCAATTTTCAGAAATCCCACTTACCACTTAAAATCTCTCTTGTTTACCACAAGGTAAGCTTTGTACTCAGCAGATTCGAAACCTTAGCCCCCTTGCAAGAAAGCCAATACATCAGTTATGCGGCTAATGACGTATGCTTTACATGGTCATTTAATTTAATTTCGTCAGAGTACTTTAACATACGGGAAACTAGTTGACTCTCGGCGACAGACTCCAAATGCATGAGTGGAACCCACGAGGAGAGGAGGTTTTTCATCTCGCTCTAACTTTAAGAACTCTTCTAGTATTGAGTAAAATTGAGTACTGCGTCCATTCGCGGGAATAAAATGTAGAAGGATCTTGCTGCCCATATTAGGCCTGCCCTTTTCTAATGCCTGGTTCTCTACCTCCCTAGTCCTGTTAGTCTCAATGCCAAAGTAAACACAGATACTTCATCATTTCTTTTTGTATGAAATAGACCTATAAAAGTGTAAAAATACATTTTGAGATTTTTATGAAAAAGAAAACAGGTTTCCAGCATAAATGAAAACGAAAAGTCACTTTTATCATACCATCTGCCTATAAGTACATCGATCAACTTCTCTTAACCTATTGACATTACGTAGTAGCTAATTCAACTGACAGTAAATGTATGGTACATCGCTATGAATTAACGGTCAGCACATCTGATCTTGAAACGAACGGGCTCGAGTTCAAAACCTGGTTGGGACAAGTTACCTGGTTGAGGTTTTTTCCGGGGTTTTCCCTCAACCCATTAAGAGCAAACGTTGGGTAACTTTCGGCGTTGGACCCTGGACTCAACTCGCTAGCATTATCACTTCCACTTTACTCAGACGCTAGATAACCATATCAGTTGATAAAACGTCGTAAAATAACCAATTTAAAACTTGAAAAAATAAACGTATGAAATACAACTTGTACTAAAATTAAAACGTCCTTATTTAATAAAAATACAAAATGACTATTTACTTAACACAGACTCTAAATTATGTGTTAAAAATATTTCTTACATGAGACATAACGAAAATATAACATGATACATTGTACCTCATTTGACTAAAGGAGTAAAAATGCGATTTAAGGAGTAGGTTCCTATATAGAATTTACATATTCTCGGTCTACAAACATTCGAAACATTGGAAATGATTTGTGGACAGGTAAGGGAGGTTAGGCTAAGTTACCCTTTCCTTCCAGCTTGTCTACATGATTTGCAAGTGAGGAAGGCAAATATTGCAGTACAGACAAACAGACACGACAGCAGTGCCATACTGAATGTAACATGAATGTCTTACGAAACTCATGGGATGAAAATCAGACGGTAAATGTAGGCGATATCAATTCAATTTGTGTAAGGAAATAACTTCTGGAAATGATTTCGGCGAAAGATAGTCTGATAGATTTAACAGAAGCGGTAATGATAGGAATCAATATCAAACGCCTTTGTCATAATTACTTCAGAAGTATTGAAGAAATTGAATCCTATTGCTGCACCATAGGGAAAGAGTATCAGGATGTGATATCGGAGTAAGGCAACGTCACTGTTAGGGTTTTATGTACTTACAACTTACTTACTTACAAATGGCTTTTAAGGAACCCGAAGGTTCATTGCCGCCCTCACATAAGCCCGCCATCGGTCCCTATCCTGTGCAAGATTAAGCCAGTCTCTATCATCATACCCCACCTCCCTCAAATCCATTTTAATATTATCCTCCCATCTACGTCTCGGCCTCCCTAAAGGTCTTTTTCCCTCCGGTCTCCCAACTAACACTCTATATGCATTTCTGGATTCGCCCATACGTGCTACATGTCCTGCCCATCTCAAACGTCTGGATTTCAAGTTCCTAATTATGTCAGGTGAAGAATACAATGCGTGCAGTTCTGTGTTGTGTAACTTTCTCCATTCTCCTGTAACTTCATCCCGCTTAGCCCCAAATATTTTCCTAAGCACCTTATTCTCAAACACCCTTAACCTATGTTCCTCTCTCAGAGTGAGAGTCCAAGTTTCACAGCCATATAGAAGAACCGGTAATATAACTGTTTTATAAATTCTAACTTTCACATTTTTGGACAGCAGACTGGATGATAAGAGCTTCTCAACCGAATAATAACACGCATTTCCCATATTTATTCCGCGTTTAATTTCCTCCCGAGTGTCATTTATATTTGTTACTGTTGCTCCAAGATATTTGAATTTTTCCACCTCTTCGAAGGATAAATCTCCAATATTTATATTTCCATTTCGTACAATATTCCCGTCACGAGACATAATCATATACTTTGTCTTTTCGGGATTTACTTCCAAACCGATCGCTTTACTTGCTTCAAGTAAAATTTCCGTGTTTTCCCTAACCGTTTGTGTATTTTCTCCTAACATATTCACGTCATCTGCATAGACAAGAAGCTGATGTAGCCCGTTCAATTCCAAACCCTGCCTGTTATGTTAGGGTTTTATGTAACAGGTTATATTTCTCCGTATATACCATATCAACTATATTACTATTATTTTTATGCTCGACCATGCCGAAATGTAGTAATTATACACCTGGTAGTAGCCCTTTAATGCCGCTCATAAAAGTACACCTATTCATTATTCGAGTTCATTTGTTCAGCCAATGAGAAATCACCATTGTACCATTATAAAACCACAAGTATCGATTATTCTCGGATATGCAATTGAAAGACAGCTAGCGAAACGTTACGGAGGCTGGAAATCCAATAGTGTCGCAGAAGGTTATGTTCTGTTACTATAATGATTAGCGTTAATTGTAAATAATATTCAAATAAATTCAATTTGTCATCTCGTTTTTCAATTCTAAATCAATTTCCAGGTTATATCAAGATTAAAGTTCGTGTTATTTTCTAGATTATATCAAGGTCAATGACATTCGTTCCTCGGAAAAAATCAATACTTTCGCGTCTGCGCACATCTCACAATTTAGAAGGTCAGTTCCGCTCCTCACTTAGATAACCATAACATGAATACTTATGAATAATTTCAAGTTAGAAATGTGGTCATGCATAAAAAGTCGTATGAAACTTGCCTATAATGGTAATTAAGACGCTCGTATGAAAATTATGAAACTCGCTTGCGCTCGTTTCATAAACATCCATACTCGCTTCTTAATTACTATCATTATAGGGTCGTTGCATAATGTACTACTAACGATGTCTTCTATTGTGTTTGTTATTGTAGAGTTATTAGATATTTTCAGTGTCATTAGAACTTTGTACTACTTCACATGTCTTGTTATAAAATATCACTGACTACATTGTTACTTTCTTCTTTAGACATCATCCTCATTGTGCTGTATTTTAATTGTCTCATAATAATCTCTTTCTATTATCTAATATTATTTGAAATATATTAACATTCTATGTATTTTAGTTTAATTCTGCTACACAGTTTATTTCAGTGTTTAATTAATAGTTCATAGTATTTTGTTGTTTATTTTGTAAATGACTCTTGTATACATGTAACTCCCATCTAAATCAAATTGTTGAATTCTTTGTAAGTTCATGCGTATGTATATACACTTTTTGCTGGTTGAGTGGAAGAGAAGGCCTTACGGCCTTAACTCTGCCAGCTAAAATAAATTATATATATATATATATATATATATTTGTTATACAGTATTTCAACTGTTCATGACTCGAAAACAATTTAATCTACTCCATCGTGTAGGCTATATTTATTCTGAGATGACATTTTAGGAACACTCCGTATAGCACTCAATAATACAGTGATGTGAGAACCACTGCTGAATAAGTAAAGGAGAAAAATGTCTGTAGTTACAGCCTAGTTATGTCATGTTAGAACATACGACTACTATACCGTAGCCTAATGGTTGACAGAAGCTATCTCAACAGTAGAGCAGCCAGTTCTTGCTTGATATTCGAACATAAAACTTTGGGAATGCAAGGAAGAAGTGTTGCAATGCTCCGTTTCATTCATCAGGCCGTATTTAGAGAGAATGCAGAGTCGGGCTTCAACTGAATGAAACTCACCGGTGTCGCAACGGTCATTCTGATATTATCCACAATGTAACTTATGACTTGCTTTCCTTGCCCTTCGTAATTCCTTATGTGTTACGTTCTTTCATTAGAAGAGCTTTGTTTTTACATTGAACTATGTGTACGTATGTTTGGTGTTCAGTTAGACTCTAGAAGATTTGCTATATTTTACGATTATTTTTAATAGCATATGACTCTCTTAAGAGAGAAGTTTTATATAATATATTCTTATTGAATTTGGTATTCCCAAGAAACTAGTTCCATTAATTAAAATGTGTCTCAGTGAAACGTGCAGCATAGTCCGTATAGGTCAGTTTCTGTCAGATGCGTTTCCAATTCACTGTGGGCTAAAGCAAGGAGATGCACTATCACCTTTACTGTTTAACTTTGCTCTAGAGTATGCCATTAGGAAAGTTCAGGATGACAGAGAGGGTTTGGAATTGAACGGGTTACATCAGCTTCTTGTCTATGCGGATGACGTGAATATGTTAGGAGAAAATCCACAAACGATTAGGGAAAACACGGAAATTTTACTTGAAGCAAGTAAAGCGATAGGTTTGGAAGTAAATCCCGAAAATACAAAGTATATGATTATGTCCCGTGACCAGAATATGGTACGAAATCGAAATATAAAAATTGAAGATTTATCCTTCGAAGAGGTGGAAAAATTCAAATACCTGGGAGCAACAGTAACAAATATAAATGACACTCGGGAGGAAATTAAACGCAGAATAAAAATGGGAAAAGCCTGTTATTATTCGATTGAGAAGCTTTTACCATCCAGTCTGCTGTCCAAAAATCTGAAAGTTAGAATTTATAAAACAGTTATATTACCGGTTGTTCTGTATGCCTGTGAAACTTGGACTCTCACTTTGAGAGAGGAACAGAGATTAAGGGTGTTTGAGAAGAAGGTGCTTAGGAATATATTTGGGGCTAACAGGGATGAAGTTACAGGAGAATGGAGAAAGTTACACAACACTGCACGCATTGTATTCTTCACCTGACATAATTAGAAACATTAACTCCAGACGTTTGAGATGGGCAGGGCATGTAGCACGTATAGGCGAATCCAGAAATGCATATGGAGTGTTAGTTGGGAGGCCGGAGGGAAAAAGATCTTTAGGGAGGCCGAGGCATAGATGGGAAGATAATATTAAAATGGATTTGAAGGAGGTGGGATATGATGATAGAGACTGGATTAATCTTGCTCAGGATAGGGACCAATGGCGGGCTTATGTGAGGGCGGCAATGAACCTCCGGTTTTCTTAAAAGCGAGTAAGTAAGTAATTATGTCAGGTGAAGAATAAAATGCGTGCAGTTCTGTGTTGTGTAACTTTCTCCATTCTACTGTAACTTCATCCTGCTTAGCCCCAAATATTTTCCTAAGCACCTTATTCTCAAACACCCTTAATCTCTGCTCCTCTCTCAAAGTGAGAGTCCAAGTTTCACAGGCATACAGAACAACCGGTAATATAACTGTTTTATAAATTCTAACTTTCAGATTTTTTGACAACAGACTGGATGATAAAAGCTTTTCAACCGAATAATAATAGGCATTTTCCGTATTTATTCTGTGTTTAATTTCCTCCCGAGTATCAATTATATTTGTTACTGTTGCTCCCAGGTATTTGAATTTTTCCACCTCTTCAAAGGATAAATTTCCAATTTTTATATTTCCATTTCGTACAATATTCTCGTCACGAGACATAATCATAAACTTTGCCTTTTCGGGATTTACTTCCAAAGCTATCTCTTTACTGGCTTCAAGTAAAATTCCCGTGTTTTCCCTAATCATTTGTGGATTTTCTCCTAACATATTCACGTCATCCGCATAGACAAGCAGCTGATGTAACCCGTTCAATTACAAACCCTCTATGTTATCCGAATATTGCGTATAAAATTTTTAAATTTAATCCCAATTTATCTTTCCTCTGACAGGAACATTACAAAGATAGAGGCTTCTACACATCTACTGCTGAAGAAATTTCGCTTGTGCCAGGGGTAGAGGCTACAAACTCATTATGTAAAGTCAGAATTTGAAATAGCATCTTCAAGTTTGTAGCCTAATTTTCATCGATTTCGGTCTTGACATCGTCCGTTATCCACGCTTGTGCCAGTGATTCAATGTGCAACTTAACGGAATTTACACACGTATTGTATTATCATTAATCATATAAAGTGTTCAAGCACTCATACGTGGATTACTAGATTATCTTCTAAGCATTGTCAATTAATCCATGATAGAATGATCGATGTCCAGATAAGAACATCAAGACGGGCAAACCCCAGCGAAAACCTGTAGCGACAATTCCGAAAAGTTCATTAAATTTCAGCAGTTACCGCATAGAGAAACACGCCATGTTACGGCAGTTCCTTTGTCAATAAATCATATTTTCATATCTTGCTGCAAAGCTTCGATTTTTATCCAACGTTACCGATAAGCTACGGAACATTAAAGTTGTGAACACTCTCATGTGAATAGGAAATGAAATGTAGTAATAAAACTCCAGAACAAAGGGCTCTTTTCATTATCTCTTCTTTTAATGGAGAAAGGAAACATAGTTATGGCTGAAGAATAAACAGAAGCAAACTCTTAATCTGGGTTGCAAATAATAATAATTGCGTTCTAGTATTCTTTTCATATTACTGAATTTTTTATGTTGTTTTCTGTTGGAAAATATACGTTACGCCGTATAACCGTGTGTTTAGGTGGATCTACTTTTAAGAAAGTTTTACATGCAGAATTGAAAACCGGAGTATTGGCAGTTCAAGTCTATTAATGTGCAATCTTGCAAGTAAGAAAATATTAATGTTTTTAACTGCAACTTACCATTGCCAAAACTGACTGTTGACAGAACCGTTTAAACGAACTTCTTTGGAATTACTTGTAATATGTAATTAATAATATTGACATAAATAATAATATTCCAGCACATAAATATAAATAAATAAGTAAATAAATAAATAAG
>NC_091123.1:183999724-184002224 GCF_040183065.1 Periplaneta americana | reverse complement strand
GCATAAAGGAATTCAAGAATGGATATCAGGCAAGGGTAAACGTGATCAAGAATGAGAATGGTGACTTGCTTGCAGACTCTCATTCAATCCTGAACAGATGGAAAAACTATTTTGGACAACTACTGAATATACATAGGCCAAATAGAAATGATCGCGACGAAATTGAAATACAAACTACTGAGCCATTTGTACCCGAACCCACGCTTTCTGAAGTCGAAATTGCGATAGAAAATCTGTCTCCAGGTATCGATTAAATTCCAGCAGAATTAATACAAGAAGGTAATAAATAAATAAATACTTACTTACTGGCTTTTAAGGAACCCGAAGGTTCATTGCCGCTCTTACATAAGCCCGCCATAGGTCCCTATCCTGAGCAAGATCAATCCAGTCTCTATCATCATATCCCACCTCCCTTTTTAATATTATCTTCCCATCTACGAACCGGCCTCCCCAAAGGTCTTTTTCCCTCCGGCCTCCCAACTAACAGTCTATATGCATTTCTGGATTCGCCCATAAGTGCTACATGTCCTGCCCATCTCAAACGTCTGGATTTAATGTTCCTAATTATGTCAGGTGAAAAATACAATGCGTGCAGTTCTGTGTTCTGTAACTTTCTCCATTCTCCTGTAACTTCATCCCTTTTAGCCCCAAATATTTTCCTTAGCACCTTATTCTCTAACACCCTTAAACTATGTTCCTCTCTCAAAGTGAGAGTCCAAGTTTCACAACCATAAAGAACACCCGTTAATATAACTGTTTTATAAATTCTAACTTTCAGATTTTTTGACAGCAGACTGGATGATAAAAACTTCTCAACCGAATAATAACAGGAATTTGCCATATTTATTCTGCGTTTAATTTCCTCCCCAGTATCATTTATATTTGTTACTGTTGCTCCCAGGTATTTGAATTTTTCCACCTCTTCAAAGGATAAATTTCCTATTTTTATATTTCCATTTCGTACAATATTCTCAACACTGGACATAATCATATACTTTGTCTTTTCGGGATTTACTTCCAAACCTATCTCTTTACTTGCTTCAAGTAAAATTCCCGTGTTTTCCCTAATCGTTTGTGGATTTTCTCCTAACAAAAATAAATAAATAAATAAATAAATAAATAAATAAATAAATAAATAAATACATAAGTAAATAATTTCTATAACACAATGTAGAATCTCATGGTTAAGACAATGAACAAATTACCTTACACATAACAAATGTTTTGCCGCACTACCCTGCGCCCCTCTGTCGTGAGGTTCAAGCATGATTGTCTTCCATCTGTCCGTCTGTCAGTCAATCAGTTCCCCGCCACACGGTCTCCATCGTACAGGTGTTTTGCTTACGGCGCGATACAGAGATGGCAGCAACCAGAATGAAAAGAACTTTTTATGAGATTTGCACGAGCGGAGGAAGGAGAGAATCAGGAATGAAAAAGAATAGCTAGAACAAAAAAGAACCTACATGAAAGTGCTCGAAGCTGACACTAATACCTGTACAAGTTGCAACATGTGCATCAGAAATAGCCGGCAATTAGTTATAAAAGTGTACGTTATGTATATTTGTGGATCGTTCTTATATAACACAGTGTTATAAACAGGTTACAGTGAATCATGGGCGAATTCTAGAAGTGGCAAAGGCCATGTTCTTTTTTCTTGTCCGTAACCGAGAAAAAAAAAAATAAATATGTATCATGCATTGAGAGAACTTTCTACAATATTTGTTTTGCTCACTTTTTCATCATGCAATTCTCGACATCCGCTCATTTATGTTACACAAAAACAACCAAGATTAAGTGTGGAGAAAAACAACGTTGTGGAAGGAAGGAGCATGTTGTTCAATTTTCGTCAACATCCGGCACACGAGTTTTTATATGCACAATATAACGCGTGCCCTCCGGCTATGTAATGCATTCTTTTTATTATTTTACACGAAGAGTTCAGAAAAATAAAAAATAATAATAAATACATGGGTTCACAACCGATAACATGCTTCGGCCTTGACAAAGGGTCAGTGCTATGACTTTTAAATATATTTATGCTCGACCATGCCGAAATGTAGTAATTATACACCTGGTAGCAGACCTTTAATGCATGTCATTAAAGTACACCTACTCATTAAAGGTCAGGTCTTTCAGCCAATGACGACTCAGGTTACAACTGTTCAGCCAATGACAGGTCAGCTTTCTACCGTTATAAAACCGCAAGTATCGATTATTCTCGGATATGCAATCGAAAGAGAATTAGCGAAAAGTCACGGAGGCTGGAAATCTAATACTGTCGCAGAAGGTTATGTTCTGTTACTATAATAATTAGTGTTAATTGTAAATAATATTCAAATAAATTCAATTTGTCATCTCGTTTTTCAATGTCTAATTTAATTTCAATGCTATCTCTGTAGGTTCTTATGGCCTAGCAAGGTCAATGTGAACATCTGTTCCTCGGAAAAAATCAATACTTTCGCGTCTGCCAACATCTCACAACATACGGGACATTGGTCAA